>NC_134405.1:241018895-241218725 GCF_038048845.1 Mixophyes fleayi | reverse complement strand
TCAGATATAGCCCCCTCACATATAGTTTTCACATATGTAGCCCCCTCACATATAGTTTTGTCATATGTAGCCCTCTCACATATAGTTTTCACATATGTAGCCCCCTCACATATAGTTTTCACATATGTAGCCCCCTCACATATAGTTTTCCCAGATATAGCCCCCTCACATATAGTTTTCCCAGATATAGCCCCCTCACATATAGTTTTCACAGATATAGCCCCCTCACATATAGTTTTCACATATGTAGCCCCCTCACATATAGTTTTCCCAGATATAGCCTCCTCACATATAGTTTTCACAGATATAGGCTCCTCACATATAGTTTTCACAGATATAGCCCCATCACATATAGTTTTCACAGATATAGCCTCCTCACATATAGTTTTCACATATGTAGCCTCCTCACATATAGTTTTCACAGATATAGCCTCCTCACATATAGTTTTCACAGATATAGCCCCCTCACATATAGTTTTCACAGATATAGCCTCCTCACATATAGTTTTCACATATGTAGCCTCCTCACATATAGTTTTCACAGATATAGAGTCCTCACATATAGTTTTCCCAGATATAGCCCCCTCACATATAGTTTTCACAGATATAGCCTCCTCACATATAGTTTTCACATATGTAGCCCCTTCACATATAGTTTTCACATATGTAGCCCCCTCACATATAGTTTTCACATATGTAGCCCCCTCACATATAGTTTTCACATATGTAGCCCCCTCACATATAGTTTTCACAGATATAGCCTTCTCACATATAGTTTTCACAGATATAGCCCCCTCACATATAGTTTTCACATATGTAGCCCCCTCACATATAGTTTTCACAGATATAGCCCCTTCACATATAGTTTTCACAGATATAGCCCCCTCACATATAGTTTTCACATATGTAGCCCCCTCACATATAGTTTTCACATATGTAGCCCCCTCACATATAGTTTTCACATATGTAGCCCCCTCACATATAGTTTTCCCAGATATAGCCCCCTCACATATAGTTTTCCCAGATATAGCCTCCTCACATATAGTTTTCACAGATATAGCCCCCTCACATATAGTTTTCACATATGTAGCCCCCTCACATATAGTTTTCACAGATATAGCCCCCTCACATATAGTTTTCACATATGTAGCCCCCTCACATATAGTTTTCACAGATATAGCCCCCTAACATATAGTTTTCACATATGTAGCCCCCTCACATATAGTTTTCACAGATATAGCCCCCTCACATATAGTTTTCACATATGTAGCCTCCTCACATATAGTTTTCACAGATATAGCCCCATCACATATAGTTTTCACATATGTAGCCCCCTCACATATAGTTTTCACAGATATAGCCCCCTCACATATAGTTTTCACATATGTAGCCCCCTCACATATAGTTTTCACAGATATAGCCCCCTCACATATAGTTTTCACATATGTAGCCTCCTCACATATAGTTTTCACAGATATAGCCCCCTCACATATAGTTTTCACATATGTAGCCCCCTCACATATAGTTTTCACAGATATAGCCCCCTCACATATAGTTTTCACAGATATAGCCTCCTCACATATAGTTTTCACATATGTAGCCCCCTCACATATAGTTTTCACAGATATAGCCCCCTCACATATAGTTTTCACATATGTAGCCCCCTCACATATAGTTTTCACATATGTAGCCCCCTCACATATAGTTTTCCCAGATATAGCCCCCTCACATATAGTTTTCCCAGATATAGCCCCCTCACATATAGTTTTCCCAGATATAGCCCCCTCACATATAGTTTTCACAGATATAGGCTCCTCACATATAGTTTTCACAGATATAGCCCCATCACATATATTTTTTACAGATATAGCCCCATCACATATAGTTTTCACAGATATAGCCCCCTCACATATAGTTTTCACAGATATAGCCCCCTCACATATAGTTTTCACATATGTAGCCCCCTCACATATAGTTTTCCCAGATATAGCCCCCTCACATATAGTTTTCACATATGTAGCCTCCTCACATATAGTTTTCACAGATATAGCCTCCTCACATATAGTTTTCACAGATATAGCCCCATCACATATAGTTTTCACAGATATAGCCTCCTCACATATAGTTTTCACATATGTAGCCCCCTCACATATAGTTTTCACATATGTAGCCCCCTCACATATAGTTTTCACATATGTAGCCCCCTCACATATAGTTTTCCCAGATATAGCCCCCTCACATATAGTTTTCCCAGATATAGCCCCCTCACATATAGTTTTCCCAGATATAGCCTCCTCACATATAGTTTTCCCAGATATAGCCCCCTCACATATAGTTTTCACATATGTAGCCCCCTCACATATAGTTTTCACAGATATAGCCCCCTCACATATAGTTTTCACATATGTAGCCTCCTCACATATAGTTTTCACAGATATAGCCTCCTCACATATAGTTTTCACAGATATAGCCCCATCACATATAGTTTTCACAGATATAGCCTCCTCACATATAGTTTTCACAGATATAGCCCCATCACATATAGTTTTCCCAGATATAGCCCCCTCACATATAGTTTTCACAGATATAGCCCCCTCACATATAGTTTTCACGTATGTAGCCCCCTCACATATAGTTTTCACAGATATAGCCCCCTCACATATAGTTTTCACATATGTAGCCTCCTCACATATAGTTTTCACAGATATAGCCTCCTCACATATAGTTTTCACAGATATAGCCCCCTCACATATAGTTTTCACAGATATAGCCTCCTCACATATAGTTTTCACATATGTAGCCTCCTCACATATAGTTTTCACAGATATAGCCTCCTCACATATAGTTTTCACAGATATAGCCCCCTCACATATAGTTTTCACAGATATAGCCTCCTCACATATAGTTTTCACATATGTAGCCTCCTCACATATAGTTTTCACAGATATAGCCCCCTCACATATAGTTTTCACAGATATAGCCTCCTCACATATAGTTTTCACATATGTAGCCTCCTCACATATAGTTTTCACAGATATAGCCCCCTCACATATAGTTTTCACAGATATAGCCTCCTCACATGTAGTTTTCACATATGTAGCCCCTTCACATATAGTTTTCACATATGTAGCCCCCTCACATATAGTTTTCACAGATATAGCCCCCTCACATATAGTTTTCACATATGTAGCCCCCTCACATATAGTTTTGTCATATGTAGCCCTCTCACATATAGTTTTCACATATGTAGCCCCCTCACATATAGTTTTCACATATGTAGCCCCCTCACATATAGTTTTCCCAGATATAGCCCCCTCACATATAGTTTTCCCAGATATAGCCCCCTCACATATAGTTTTCACAGATATAGCCCCCTCACATATAGTTTTCACATATGTAGCCCCCTCACATATAGTTTTCCCAGATATAGCCTCCTCACATATAGTTTTCACAGATATAGGCTCCTCACATATAGTTTTCACAGATATAGCCCCATCACATATAGTTTTCACAGATATAGCCTCCTCACATATAGTTTTCACATATGTAGCCTCCTCACATATAGTTTTCACAGATATAGCCTCCTCACATATAGTTTTCACAGATATAGCCCCCTCACATATAGTTTTCACAGATATAGCCTCCTCACATATAGTTTTCACATATGTAGCCTCCTCACATATAGTTTTCACAGATATAGAGTCCTCACATATAGTTTTCCCAGATATAGCCCCCTCACATATAGTTTTCACAGATATAGCCTCCTCACATATAGTTTGCACATATGTAGCCCCTTCACATATAGTTTTCACATATGTAGCCCCCTCACATATAGTTTTCACATATGTAGCCCCCTCACATATAGTTTTCACATATGTAGCCCCCTCACATATAGTTTTCACAGATATAGCCTTCTCACATAGTTTTCACAGATATAGCCCCCTCACATATAGTTTTCACATATGTAGCCCCTTCACATATAGTTTTCACAGATATAGCCCCCTCACATATAGTTTTCACAGATATAGCCCCCTCACATATAGTTTTCACATATGTAGCCCCTCACATTTAGTTTTCACATATGTAGCCCCCTCACATATAGTTTTCACATATGTAGCCCCCTCACATATAGTTTTCCCAGATATAGCCCCCTCACATATAGTTTTCCCAGATATAGCCCCCTCACATATAGTTTTCCCAGATATAGCCTCCTCACATATAGTTTTCACAGATATAGCCCCTCACATATAGTTTTCACATATGTAGCCCCCTCACATATAGTTTTCACATATGTAGCCCTCTCACATATAGTTTTCACAGATATAGCCCCCTCACATATAGTTTTCACAGATATAGCCCCCTTACATATAGTTTTCACATATGTAGCCCCCTCACATATAGTTTTCACATATGTAGCCCTCTCACATATAGTTTTCACATATGTAGCCCCCTCACATATAGTTTTCCCAGATATAGCCCCCTCACATATAGTTTTCCCAGATATAGCCTCCTCACATATAGTTTTCACAGATATAGCCCCCTCACATATAGTTTTCACATATGTAGCCCCCTCACATATAGTTTTCCCAGATATAGCCTCCTCACATATAGTTTTCACAGATATAGGCTCCTCACATATAGTTTTCACAGATATAGCCCCATCACATATAGTTTTCACAGATATAGCCTCCTCACATATAGTTTTCACATATGTAGCCTCCTCACATATAGTTTTCACAGATATAGCCTCCTCACATATAGTTTTCACAGATATAGCCCCCTCACATATAGTTTTCACAGATATAGCCTCCTCACATATAGTTTTCACATATGTAGCCTCCTCACATATAGTTTTCACAGATATAGAGTCCTCACATATAGTTTTCCCAGATATAGCCCCCTCACATATAGTTTTCACAGATATAGCCTCCTCACATATAGTTTTCACATATGTAGCCCCTTCACATATAGTTTTCACATATGTAGCCCCCTCACATATAGTTTTCACATATGTAGCCCCCTCACATATAGTTTTCACATATGTAGCCCCCTCACATATAGTTTTCACAGATATAGCCTTCTCACATATAGTTTTCACAGATATAGCCCCCTCACATATAGTTTTCACATATGTAGCCCCCTCACATATAGTTTTCACAGATATAGCCCCCTCACATATAGTTTTCACAGATATAGCCCCCTCACATATAGTTTTCACATATGTAGCCCCCTCACATTTAGTTTTCACATATGTAGCCCCCTCACATATAGTTTTCACATATGTAGCCCCCTCACATATAGTTTTCCCAGATATAGCCCCCTCACATATAGTTTTCCCAGATATAGCCCCCTCACATATAGTTTTCCCAGATATAGCCTCCTCACATATAGTTTTCACAGATATAGCCCCCTCACATATAGTTTTCACATATGTAGCCCCCTCACATATAGTTTTCACATATGTAGCCCTCTCACATATAGTTTTCACATATTTAGCCCCCTCACATATAGTTTTCCCAGATATAGCCCCCTCACATATAGTTTTCCCAGATATAGCCTCCTCACATATAGTTTTCACAGATATAGCCCCCTCACATATAGTTTTCACATATGTAGCCCCCTCACATATAGTTTTCACAGATATAGCCCCCTCACATATAGTTTTCACATATGTAGCCTCCTCACATATAGTTTTCACAGATATAGCCCCCTCACATATAGTTTTCACAGATATAGCCCCCTCACATATAGTTTTCACATATGTAGCCCCCTCACATATAGTTTTCACATATGTAGCCCTCTCACATATAGTTTTCACAGATATAGCCTCCTCACATATAGTTTTCACAGATATAGCCCCCTCACATATAGTTTTCACAGATATAGCCTCCTCACATATAGTTTTCACATATGTAGCCTCCTCACATATAGTTTTCACAGATATAGAGTCCTCACATATAGTTTTCCCAGATATAGCCCCCTCACATATAGTTTTCACAGATATAGCCTCCTCACATATAGTTTTCACATATGTAGCCCCTTCACATATAGTTTTCACATATGTAGCCCCCTCACATATAGTTTTCACATATGTAGCCCCCTCACATATAGTTTTCACATATGTAGCCCCCTCACATATAGTTTTCACAGATATAGCCTTCTCACATATAGTTTTCACAGATATAGCCCCCTCACATATAGTTTTCACATATGTAGCCCCCTCACATATAGTTTTCACAGATATAGCCCCCTCACATATAGTTTTCACAGATATAGCCCCCTCACATATAGTTTTCACATATGTAGCCCCCTCACATTTAGTTTTCACATATGTAGCCCCCTCACATATAGTTTTCACATATGTAGCCCCCTCACATATAGTTTTCCCAGATATAGCCCCCTCACATATAGTTTTCCCAGATATAGCCCCCTCACATATAGTTTTCCCAGATATAGCCTCCTCACATATAGTTTTCACAGATATAGCCCCCTCACATATAGTTTTCACATATGTAGCCCCCTCACATATAGTTTTCACATATGTAGCCCTCTCACATATAGTTTTCACATATTTAGCCCCCTCACATATAGTTTTCCCAGATATAGCCCCCTCACATATAGTTTTCCCAGATATAGCCTCCTCACATATAGTTTTCACAGATATAGCCCCCTCACATATAGTTTTCACATATGTAGCCCCCTCACATATAGTTTTCACAGATATAGCCCCCTCACATATAGTTTTCACATATGTAGCCTCCTCACATATAGTTTTCACAGATATAGCCCCCTCACATATAGTTTTCACAGATATAGCCCCCTCACATATAGTTTTCACATATGTAGCCCCCTCACATATAGTTTTCACATATGTAGCCCTCTCACATATAGTTTTCACATATGTAGCTCCCTCACATATAGTTTTCACAGATATAGCCCCCTCACATATAGTTTTCCCAGATATAGCCTCCTCACATATAGTTTTCACAGATATAGCCCCCTCACATATAGTTTTCACATATGTAGCCCCCTCACATATAGTTTTCACAGATATAGCCCCCTTACATATAGTTTTCACATATGTAGCCTCCTCACATATAGTTTTCACAGATGTAGCCCCCTCACATATAGTTTTCACATATGTAGCCCCCTCACATATAGTTTTCACAGATATAGCCCCCTAACATATAGTTTTCACATATGTAGCCCCTTCACATATAGTTTTCACAGATATAGCCCCCTCACATATAGTTTTCACATATGTAGCCTCCTCACATATAGTTTTCACAGATATAGCCCCATCACATATAGTTTTCGCATATGTAGCCCCCTCACATATAGTTTTCACAGATATAGCCCCCTCACATATAGTTTTCACAGATATAGCCTCCTCACATATAGTTTTCACATATGTAGCCCCTTCACATATAGTTTTCACATATGTAGCCCCCTCACATATAGTTTTCACAGATATAGCCCCCTCACATATAGTTTTCACATATGTAGCCCCCTCACATATAGTTTTCACATATGTAGCCCCCTCACATATAGTTTTCACATATGTAGCCCCCTCACATATAGTTTTCCCAGATATAGCCCCCTCACATATAGTTTTCCCAGATATAGCCCCCTCACATATAGTTTTTACAGATATAGCCCCCTCACATATAGTTTTCACATATGTAGCCCCCTCACATATAGTTTTCCCAGATATAGCCTCCTCACATATAGTTTTCACAGATATAGGCTCCTCACATATAGTTTTCACAGATATAGCCCCATCACATATAGTTTTCACAGATATAGCCCCATCACATATAGTTTTCACATATGTAGCCCCCTCACATATAGTTTTCACAGATATAGCCCCATCACATATAGTTTTCACATATGTAGCCCCCTCACATATAGTTTTCACAGATATAGCCCCCTCACATATAGTTTTCACAGATATAGCCCCCTCACATATAGTTTTCACATATGTAGCCGCCTCACATATAGTTTTCCCAGATATAGCCCCCTCACATATAGTTTTCCCAGATATAGCCTCCTCACATATAGTTTTCACAGATATAGCCCCCTCACATATAGTTTTCACATATGTAGCCCCCTCACATATAGTTTTCACAGATATAGCCCCCTCACATGTAGTTTTCACATATGTAGCCTCCTCACATATAGTTTTCACAGATATAGCCCCCTCACATATAGTTTTCACATATGTAGCCTCCTCACATATAGTTTTCACAGATATAGCCCCCTCACATATAGTTTTCACATATGTAGCCCCCTCACATATAGTTTTCACAGATATAGCCCCCTAACATATAGTTTTCACATATGTAGCCCCCTCACATATAGTTTTCACAGATATAGCCCCCTCACATATAGTTTTCACATATGTAGCCTCCTCACATATAGTTTTCACAGATATAGCCCCATCACATATAGTTTTCACATATGTAGCCCCCTCACATATAGTTTTCACAGATATAGCCCCCTCACTTATAGTTTTCACAGATATAGCCTCCTCACATATAGTTTTCACATATGTAGCCCCTTCACATATAGTTTTCACATATGTAGCCCCCTCACATATAGTTTTCACAGATATAGCCCCCTCACATATAGTTTTCACATATGTAGCCCCCTCACATATAGTTTTCACATATGTAGCCCCCTCACATATAGTTTTCACATATGTAGCCCCCTCACATATAGTTTTCCCAGATATAGCCCCCTCACATATAGTTTTCCCAGATATAGCCCCCTCACATATAGTTTTCACAGATATAGCCCCCTCACATATAGTTTTCACATATGTAGCACCCTCACATATAGTTTTCCCAGATATAGCCTCCTCACATATAGTTTTCACAGATATAGGCTCCTCACATATAGTTTTCACAGATATAGCCCCATCACATATAGTTTTCACAGATATAGCCTCCTCACATATAGTTTTCACATATGTAGCCTCCTCACATATAGTTTTCACAGATATAGCCTCCTCACATATAGTTTTCACAGATATAGCCCCCTCACATATAGTTTTCACAGATATAGCCTCCTCACATATAGTTTTCACATATGTAGCCTCCTCACATATAGTTTTCACAGATATAGCCTCCTCACATATAGTTTTCCCAGATATAGCCCCCTCACATATAGTTTTCACAGATATAGCCTCCTCACATATAGTTTTCACATATGTAGCCCCTTCACATATAGTTTTCACATATGTAGCCCCCTCACATATAGTTTTCACATATGTAACCTCCTCACATATAGTTTTCACATATGTAGCCTCCTCACATATAGTTTTCACATATGTAGCCTCCTCACATATAGTTTTCACAGATATAGCCCCCTCACATATAGTTTTCACATATGTAGCCTCCTCACATATAGTTTTCACAGATATAGCCCCCTCACATATAGTTTTCACATATGTAGCCCCCTCACATATAGTTTTCACAGATATAGCCCCCTAACATATAGTTTTCACATATGTAGCCCCCTCACATATAGTTTTCACAGATATAGCCCCCTCACATATAGTTTTCACATATGTAGCCCCCTCACATATAGTTTTCACAGATATAGCCCCCTTACATATAGTTTTCACATATGTAGCCTCCTCACATATAGTTTTCACAGATGTAGCCCCCTCACATATAGTTTTCACATATGTAGCCCCCTCACATATAGTTTTCACAGATATAGCCCCCTAACATATAGTTTTCACATATGTAGCCCCTTCACATATAGTTTTCACAGATATAGCCCCCTCACATATAGTTTTCACATATGTAGCCTCCTCACATATAGTTTTCACAGATATAGCCCCATCACATATAGTTTTCGCATATGTAGCCCCCTCACATATAGTTTTCACAGATATAGCCCCCTCACATATAGTTTTCACAGATATAGCCTCCTCACATATAGTTTTCACATATGTAGCCCCTTCACATATAGTTTTCACATATGTAGCCCCCTCACATATAGTTTTCACAGATATAGCCCCCTCACATATAGTTTTCACATATGTAGCCCCCTCACATATAGTTTTCACATATGTAGCCCCCTCACATATAGTTTTCACATATGTAGCCCCCTCACATATAGTTTTCCCAGATATAGCCCCCTCACATATAGTTTTCCCAGATATAGCCCCCTCACATATAGTTTTTACAGATATAGCCCCCTCACATATAGTTTTCACATATGTAGCCCCCTCACATATAGTTTTCCCAGATATAGCCTCCTCACATATAGTTTTCACAGATATAGGCTCCTCACATATAGTTTTCACAGATATAGCCCCATCACATATAGTTTTCACAGATATAGCCCCATCACATATAGTTTTCACATATGTAGCCCCCTCACATATAGTTTTCACAGATATAGCCCCATCACATATAGTTTTCACATATGTAGCCCCCTCACATATAGTTTTCACAGATATAGCCCCCTCACATATAGTTTTCACAGATATAGCCCCCTCACATATAGTTTTCACATATGTAGCCCCCTCACATATAGTTTTCCCAGATATAGCCCCCTCACATATAGTTTTCCCAGATATAGCCTCCTCACATATAGTTTTCACAGATATAGCCCCCTCACATATAGTTTTCACATATGTAGCCCCCTCACATATAGTTTTCACAGATATAGCCCCCTCACATGTAGTTTTCACATATGTAGCCTCCTCACATATAGTTTTCACAGATATAGCCCCCTCACATATAGTTTTCACATATGTAGCCTCCTCACATATAGTTTTCACAGATATAGCCCCCTCACATATAGTTTTCACATATGTAGCCCCCTCACATATAGTTTTCACAGATATAGCCCCCTAACATATAGTTTTCACATATGTAGCCCCCTCACATATAGTTTTCACAGATATAGCCCCCTCACATATAGTTTTCACATATGTAGCCTCCTCACATATAGTTTTCACAGATATAGCCCCATCACATATAGTTTTCACATATGTAGCCCCCTCACATATAGTTTTCACAGATATAGCCCCCTCACTTATAGTTTTCACAGATATAGCCTCCTCACATATAGTTTTCACATATGTAGCCCCTTCACATATAGTTTTCACATATGTAGCCCCCTCACATATAGTTTTCACAGATATAGCCCCCTCACATATAGTTTTCACATATGTAGCCCCCTCACATATAGTTTTCACATATGTAGCCCCCTCACATATAGTTTTCACATATGTAGCCCCCTCACATATAGTTTTCCCAGATATAGCCCCCTCACATATAGTTTTCCCAGATATAGCCCCCTCACATATAGTTTTCACAGATATAGCCCCCTCACATATAGTTTTCACATATGTAGCACCCTCACATATAGTTTTCCCAGATATAGCCTCCTCACATATAGTTTTCACAGATATAGGCTCCTCACATATAGTTTTCACAGATATAGCCCCATCACATATAGTTTTCACAGATATAGCCTCCTCACATATAGTTTTCACATATGTAGCCTCCTCACATATAGTTTTCACAGATATAGCCTCCTCACATATAGTTTTCACAGATATAGCCCCCTCACATATAGTTTTCACAGATATAGCCTCCTCACATATAGTTTTCACATATGTAGCCTCCTCACATATAGTTTTCACAGATATAGCCTCCTCACATATAGTTTTCCCAGATATAGCCCCCTCACATATAGTTTTCACAGATATAGCCTCCTCACATATAGTTTTCACATATGTAGCCCCTTCACATATAGTTTTCACATATGTAGCCCCCTCACATATAGTTTTCACATATGTAACCTCCTCACATATAGTTTTCACATATGTAGCCTCCTCACATATAGTTTTCACATATGTAGCCTCCTCACATATAGTTTTCACAGATATAGCCCCCTCACATATAGTTTTCACATATGTAGCCTCCTCACATATAGTTTTCACAGATATAGCCCCCTCACATATAGTTTTCACATATGTAGCCCCCTCACATATAGTTTTCACAGATATAGCCCCCTAACATATAGTTTTCACATATGTAGCCCCCTCACATATAGTTTTCACAGATATAGCCCCCTCACATATAGTTTTCACATATATAGCCTCCTCACATATAGTTTTCACAGATATAGCCTCCTCACATATAGTTTTCACAGATATAGCCCCCTCACATATAGTTTTCACAGATATAGCCTCCTCACATATAGTTTTCACATATGTAGCCTCCTCACATATAGTTTTCACATATGTAGCCCCTTCACATATAGTTTTCACATATGTAGCCCCCTCACATATAGTTTTCACATATGTAGCCCCCTCACATATAGTTTTCACATATGTAGCCCCCTCACATATAGTTTTCACAGATATAGCCTTCTCACATATAGTTTTTACAGATATAGCCCCCTCACATATAGTTTTCACATATGTAGCCCCCTCACATATAGTTTTCACAGATATAGCCCCCTCACATATAGTTTTCACAGATATAGCCCCCTCACATATAGTTTTCACATATGTAGCCCCCTCACATATAGTTTTCACATATGTAGCCCCCTCACATATAGTTTTCACATATGTAGCCCCCTCACATATAGTTTTCCCAGATATAGCCCCCTCACATATAGTTTTCCCAGATATAGCCCCCTCACATATAGTTTTCCCAGATATAGCCTCCTCACATATAGTTTTCACAGATATAGCCCCCTCACATATAGTTTTCACATATGTAGCCCCCTCACATATAGTTTTCACAGATATAGCCCCCTCACATATAGTTTTCACATATGTAGCCTCCTCACATATAGTTTTCACAGATATAGCCCCATCACATATAGTTTTCACATATGTAGCCCCCTCACATATAGTTTTCACAGATATAGCCCCATCACATATAGTTTTCACATATGTAGCCCCCTCACATATAGTTTTCACAGATATAGCCCCCTCACATATAGTTTTCACAGATATAGCCCCCTCACATATAGTTTTCACATATGTAGCCCCCTCACATATAGTTTTCACATATGTAGCCCCCTCACATATAGTTTTCACATATGTAGCCCCCTCACATATAGTTTTCCCAGATATAGCCCCCTCACATATAGTTTTCCCAGATATAGCCTCCTCACATATAGTTTTCACAGATATAGCCCCCTCACATATAGTTTTCACATATGTAGCCCCCTCACATATAGTTTTCACAGATATAGCCCCCTCACATATAGTTTTCACATATGTAGCCCTCTCACATATAGTTTTCACATATGTAGCTCCCTCACATATAGTTTTCACAGATATAGCCCCCTCACATATAGTTTTCCCAGATATAGCCTCCTCACATATAGTTTTCACAGATATAGCCCCCTCACATATAGTTTTCACATATGTAGCCCCCTCACATATAGTTTTCACAGATATAGCCCCATCACATATAGTTTTCACATATGTAGCCTCCTCACATATAGTTTTCACAGATGTAGCCCCCTCACATATAGTTTTCACATATGTAGCCCCCTCACATATAGTTTTCACAGATATAGCCCCCTAACATATAGTTTTCACATATGTAGCCCCTTCACATATAGTTTTCACAGATATAGCCCCCTCACATATAGTTTTCACATATGTAGCCTCCTCACATATAGTTTTCACAGATATAGCCCCATCACATATAGTTTTCGCATATGTAGCCCCCTCACATATAGTTTTCACAGATATAGCCCCCTCACATATAGTTTTCACAGATATAGCCTCCTCACATATAGTTTTCACATATGTAGCCCCTTCACATATAGTTTTCACATATGTAGCCCCCCTCACATATAGTTTTCACAGATATAGCCCCCTCACATATAGTTTTCACATATGTAGCCCCCCTCACATATAGTTTTCACATATGTAGCCCCCTCACATATAGTTTTCACATATGTAGCCCCCTCACATATAGTTTTCCCAGATATAGCCCCCTCACATATAGTTTTCCCAGATATAGCCCCCTCACATATAGTTTTTACAGATATAGCCCCCTCACATATAGTTTTTCACATATGTAGCCCCCTCACATATAGTTTTCCCAGATATAGCCTCCTCACATATAGTTTTCACAGATATAGGCTCCTCACATATAGTTTTCACAGATGTAGCCCCATCACATATAGTTTTCACAGATATAGCCCCATCACATATAGTTTTCACATATGTAGCCCCCTCACATATAGTTTTCACAGATATAGCCCCCATCACATATAGTTTTCACATATGTAGCCCCCTCACATATAGTTTTCACAGATATAGCCCCCTCACATATAGTTTTTCACAGATATAGCCCCCTCACATATAGTTTTCACATATGTAGCCCCCTCACATATAGTTTTCCCAGATATAGCCCCCTCACATATAGTTTTCCCAGATATAGCCTCCTCACATATAGTTTTCACAGATATAGCCCCCTCACATATAGTTTTCACATATATAGCCCCCTCACATATAGTTTTCACAGATATAGCCCCCTCACATGTAGTTTTCACATATGTAGCCTCCTCACATATAGTTTTCACAGATATAGCCCCCTCACATATAGTTTTCACATATGTAGCCTCCTCACATATAGTTTTCACAGATATAGCCCCCTCACATATAGTTTTCACATATGTAGCCCCCTCACATATAGTTTTCACCAGATATAGCCCCCTAACATATAGTTTTCACATATGTAGCCCCCCCTCACATATAGTTTTCACAGATATAGCCCCCTCACATATAGTTTTCACATATGTAGCCTCCTCACATATAGTTTTCACAGATATAGCCCCATCACATATAGTTTTCACATATGTAGCCCCCTCACATATAGTTTTCACAGATATAGCCCCCTCACTTATAGTTTTCACAGATATAGCCTCCTCACATATAGTTTTCACATATGTAGCCCCCTTCACATATAGTTTTCACATATGTAGCCCCCTCACATATAGTTTTCACAGATATAGCCCCCCTCACATATAGTTTTCACATATGTAGCCCCCCTCACATATAGTTTTCACATATGTAGCCCCCTCACATATAGTTTTCACATATGTAGCCCCCTCACATATAGTTTTCCCAGATATAGCCCCCTCACATATAGTTTTCCCAGATATAGCCCCCTCACATATAGTTTTCACAGATATAGCCCCCTCACATATAGTTTTCACATATGTAGCACCCTCACATATAGTTTTCCCCAGATATAGCCTCCTCACATATAGTTTTCACAGATATAGGCTCCTCACATATAGTTTTCACAGATATAGCCCCATCACATATAGTTTTCACAGATATAGCCTCCTCACATATAGTTTTCACATATGTAGCCTCCTCACATATAGTTTTCACAGATATAGCCTCCTCACATATAGTTTTCACAGATATAGCCCCCTCACATATAGTTTTCACAGATATAGCCTCCTCACATATAGTTTTCACATATGTAGCCTCCTCACATATAGTTTTCACAGATATAGCCTCCTCACATATAGTTTTCCCAGATATAGCCCCCTCACATATAGTTTTCACAGATATAGCCTCCTCACATATAGTTTTCACATATGTAGCCCCCTTCACATATAGTTTTCACATATGTAGCCCCCTCACATATAGTTTTCACATATGTAACCTCCTCACATATAGTTTTCACATATGTAGCCTCCTCACATATAGTTTTCACATATGTAGCCTCCTCACATATAGTTTTCACAGATATAGCCCCCCTCACATATAGTTTTCACATATGTAGCCTCCTCACATATAGTTTTCACAGATATAGCCCCCTCACATATAGTTTTCACATATGTAGCCCCCTCACATATAGTTTTCACAGATATAGCCCCCTAACATATAGTTTTCACATATGTAGCCCCCTCACATATAGTTTTCACAGATATAGCCCCCTCACATATAGTTTTCACATATGTAGCCCCCTCACATATAGTTTTCACAGATATAGCCCCCCTAACATATAGTTTTCACATATGTAGCCCCTTCACATATAGTTTTCACAGATATAGCCCCCTCACATATAGTTTTCACATATGTAGCCTCCTCACATATAGTTTTCACAGATATAGCCCCATCACATATAGTTTTCGCATATGTAGCCCCCTCACATATAGTTTTCACAGATATAGCCCCCTCACATATAGTTTTCACAGATATAGCCTCCTCACATATAGTTTTCACATATGTAGCCCCTTCACATATAGTTTTCACATATGTAGCCCCCTCACATATAGTTTTCACAGATATAGCCCCCTCACATATAGTTTTCACATATGTAGCCCCCTCACATATAGTTTTCACATATGTAGCCCCCTCACATATAGTTTTCACATATGTAGCCCCCTCACATATAGTTTCCCAGATATAGCCCCCTCACATATAGTTTTCCCAGATATAGCCCCCTCACATATAGTTTTTACAGATATAGCCCCCTCACATATAGTTTTCACATATGTAGCCCCCTCACATATAGTTTTCCCAGATATAGCCTCCTCACATATAGTTTTCAGAGATATAGGCTCCTCACATATAGTTTTCACAGATGTAGCCCCATCACATATAGTTTTCACAGATATAGCCCCATCACATATAGTTTTCACATATGTAGCCCCCTCACATATAGTTTTCACAGATATAGCCCCCATCACATATAGTTTTCACATATGTAGCCCCCTCACATATAGTTTTCACAGATATAGCCCCCTCACATATAGTTTTCACAGATATAGCCCCCTCACATATAGTTTTCACATATGTAGCCCCCTCACATATAGTTTTCCCAGATATAGCCCCCTCACATATAGTTTTCCCAGATATAGCCTCCTCACATATAGTTTTCACAGATATAGCCCCCTCACATATAGTTTTCACATATATAGCCCCCTCACATATAGTTTTCACAGATATAGCCCCCTCACATGTAGTTTTCACATATGTAGCCTCCTCACATATAGTTTTCACAGATATAGCCCCCTCACATATAGTTTTCACATATGTAGCCTCCTCACATATAGTTTTCACAGATATAGCCCCCTCACATATAGTTTTCACATATGTAGCCCCCTCACATATAGTTTTCACAGATATAGCCCCCTAACATATAGTTTTCACATATGTAGCCCCCTCACATATAGTTTTCACAGATATAGCCCCCTCACATATAGTTTTCACATATGTAGCCTCCTCACATATAGTTTTCACAGATATAGCCCCATCACATATAGTTTTCACATATGTAGCCCCCTCACATATAGTTTTCACAGATATAGCCCCCTCACTTATAGTTTTCACAGATATAGCCTCCTCACATATAGTTTTCACATATGTAGCCCCTTCACATATAGTTTTCACATATGTAGCCCCCTCACATATAGTTTTCACAGATATAGCCCCCCTCACATATAGTTTTCACATATGTAGCCCCCTCACATATAGTTTTCACATATGTAGCCCCCTCACATATAGTTTTCACATATGTAGCCCCCTCACATATAGTTTTCCCAGATATAGCCCCCTCACATATAGTTTTCCCAGATATAGCCCCCTCACATATAGTTTTCACAGATATAGCCCCCTCACATATAGTTTTCACATATGTAGCACCCTCACATATAGTTTTCCCAGATATAGCCTCCTCACATATAGTTTTCACAGATATAGGCTCCTCACATATAGTTTTCACAGATATAGCCCCATCACATATAGTTTTCACAGATATAGCCTCCTCACATATAGTTTTCACATATGTAGCCTCCTCACATATAGTTTTCACAGATATAGCCTCCTCACATATAGTTTTCACAGATATAGCCCCCTCACATATAGTTTTCACAGATATAGCCTCCTCACATATAGTTTTCACATATGTAGCCTCCTCACATATAGTTTTCACAGATATAGCCTCCTCACATATAGTTTTCCCAGATATAGCCCCCTCACATATAGTTTTCACAGATATAGCCTCCTCACATATAGTTTTCACATATGTAGCCCCTTCACATATAGTTTTCACATATGTAGCCCCCCTCACATATAGTTTTCACATATGTAACCTCCTCACATATAGTTTTCACATATGTAGCCTCCTCACATATAGTTTTCACATATGTAGCCTCCTCACATATAGTTTTCACAGATATAGCCCCCTCACATATAGTTTTCACATATGTAGCCTCCTCACATATAGTTTTCACAGATATAGCCCCCTCACATATAGTTTTCACATATGTAGCCCCCTCACATATAGTTTTCACAGATATAGCCCCCTAACATATAGTTTTCACATATGTAGCCCCCTCACATATAGTTTTCACAGATATAGCCCCCTCACATATAGTTTTCACATATGTAGCCTCCTCACATATAGTTTTCACAGATATAGCCTCCTCACATATAGTTTTCACAGATATAGCCCCCTCACATATAGTTTTCACAGATATAGCCTCCTCACATATAGTTTTCACATATGTAGCCTCCTCACATATAGTTTTCACATATGTAGCCCCTTCACATATAGTTTTCACATATGTAGCCCCCTCACATATAGTTTTCACATATGTAGCCCCCTCACATATAGTTTTCACATATGTAGCCCCCTCACATATAGTTTTCACAGAAATAGCCTTCTCACATATAGTTTTTACAGATATAGCCCCCTCACATATAGTTTTCACATATGTAGCCCCCTCACATATAGTTTTCACAGATATAGCCCCCTCACATATAGTTTTCACAGATATAGCCCCCTCACATATAGTTTTCACATATGTAGCCCCCTCACATATAGTTTTCACATATGTAGCCCCCTCACATATAGTTTTCACATATGTAGCCCCCTCACATATAGTTTTCCCAGATATAGCCCCCTCACATATAGTTTTCCAGATATAGCCCCCTCACATATAGTTTTCCCAGATATAGCCTCCTCACATATAGTTTTCACAGATATAGCCCCCTCACATATAGTTTTCACATATGTAGCCCCCTCACATATAGTTTTCACAGATATAGCCCCCTCACATATAGTTTTCACATATGTAGCCTCCTCACATATAGTTTTCACAGATATAGCCCCATCACATATAGTTTTCACATATGTAGCCCCCTCACATATAGTTTTCACAGATATAGCCCATCACATATAGTTTTCACATATGTAGCCCCCCTCACATATAGTTTTCACAGATATAGCCCCCTCACATATAGTTTTCACAGATATAGCCCCCCTCACATATAGTTTTCACATATGTAGCCCCCTCACATATAGTTTTCACATATGTAGCCCCCTCACATATAGTTTTCACATATGTAGCCCCCTCACATATAGTTTTCCCAGATATAGCCCCCTCACATATAGTTTTCCCAGATATAGCCTCCTCACATATAGTTTTCACAGATATAGCCCCCTCACATATAGTTTTCACATATGTAGCCCCCTCACATATAGTTTTCACAGATATAGCCCCCTCACATATAGTTTTCACATATGTAGCCTCCTCACATATAGTTTTCACAGATATAGCCCCCTCACATATAGTTTTCACATATGTAGCCCCCTCACATATAGTTTTCACAGATATAGCCCCCTAACATATAGTTTTCACATATGTAGCCCCCTCACATATAGTTTTCACAGATATAGCCCCCTCACATATAGTTTTCACATATGTAGCCTCCTCACATATAGTTTTGACAGATATAGCCCCATCACATATAGTTTTCACATATGTAGCCCCCTCACATATAGTTTTCACAGATATAGCCCCCTCACATATAGTTTTCACAGATATAGCCTCCTCACATATAGTTTTCACATATGTAGCCCCTTCACATATAGTTTTCACATATGTAGCCCCCTCACATATAGTTTTCACAGATATAGCCCCCTCACATATAGTTTTCACATATGTAGCCCCCTCACATATAGTTTTCACATATGTAGCCCCCTCACATATAGTTTTCACATATGTAGCCCCCTCACATATAGTTTTCCCAGATATAGCCCCCTCACATATAGTTTTCCCAGATATAGCCCCATCACATATAGTTTTCACAGATATAGCCCCATCACATATAGTTTTCACATATGTAGCCCCCTCACATATAGTTTTCACAGATATAGCCCCATCACATATAGTTTTCACATGTGTAGCCCCCTCACATATAGTTTTCACAGATATAGCCCTCTCACATATAGTTTTCACAGATATAGCCCCCTCACATATAGTTTTCACATATGTAGCCCCTTCACATATAGTTTTCCCAGATATAGCCCCCTCACATATAGTTTTCCCAGATATAGCCTCCTCACATATAGTTTTCACAGATATAGCACCCTCACATATAGTTTTCACATATGTAGCCCCCTCACATATAGTTTTCACAGATATAGCCCCCTCACATATAGTTTTCACATATGTAGCCTCCTCACATATAGTTTTCACAGATATAGCCCCCTCACATATAGTTTTCACATATGTAGCCTCCTCACATATAGTTTTCACAGATATAGCCCCCTCCAGAGCCGTAACGACGGCGGTGCGGGCGGTGCGACCGCCCAGGGCGCAAGCCCAAGGGGGCGCAGCCGCCCGTTACCTGCCTCTGTGCCCAGAAGAAACCACGCTCTAATTCAAGCAACAATTCATTCAGGGCATCAGAAGCAGTTCAGTGGAACGCATGTGCGTTCCACCGAAAGCAGGAAGTTCGGCATTTGGAACGCATTTGCGTTCCAAATGCCGAACTTCCTGTTTTCGGTGGAACGCACATGCGTTCCACTGCTTCTGATGCCCTGAATGAATTGTAACCTCCTGGATACACAACTTGCTCACAATTCCCGGATACACAACTTACCAAAGTGTCCCCTGTATATCCCGCACGGTAAGGTTGTGACTTTTGTATATCTTTGTTACAGATCAGTGATAGGAAACGGAGGGTAGTGGAGGGAGCTGTATGTGCCTGGGATCTCCCCTCCAGACAGGATTTAGTGAGCAAAATATGAAGTTGCACTGACTTTTTTATAGAGGATTTGTGTCTAATGCTTGCTACTGATAGTAAATGTAGAATTTAGCAGATTATATACATCCAATATGATTCAGATTGTTTTGGTGAAAGGGAAAGTTGATTTCCACCTCTATAAAAATCATGTATTCTCCCCTATAAAATATCCTGTTTTTCTTCTGTCAGTGCCTTTATGATTAAGATCTCTCATGAGACAATGTTCTCTGATTTTCCATCTGTCTTCTAATATCAATAATTTGGTTTGTACTTTAATATAGAACCAGTGCCATATATCTATATAGATATAAATATATATACATGCATTTAGCTTTTCATGCATTTGCAAATATGTGTAACAGAATTTTTTCAGTAAAGTGCCAACCACACCCCCACATTAGGCTGGCCACACCCACTCGGCAAATGTCACACCCACTTAGATGGGGGGCGTCGGTGCCCTGTCTCGCCCAGGGCACTAAAATGTCTAGTTACGGCACTGGCCCCCTCACATATAGTTTTCACATATGTAGCCCCCTCACATATAGTTTTCACAGATATAGCCCCCTAACATATAGTTTTCACATATGTAGCCCCCTCACATATAGTTTTCACAGATATAGCCCCCTCACATATAGTTTTCACATATGTAGCCTCCTCACATATAGTTTTCACAGATATAGCCCCATCACATATAGTTTTCACATATGTAGCCCCCTCACATATAGTTTTCACAGATATAGCCCCCTCACTTTTAGTTTTCACAGATATAGCCTCCTCACATATAGTTTTCACATATGTAGCCCCCTCACATATATAGTTTTCACATATGTAGCCCCCTCACATATAGTTTTCACAGATATAGCCCCCTCACATATAGTTTTCACATATGTAGCCCCCTCACATATAGTTTTCACATATGTAGCCCCCTCACATATAGTTTTCACATATGTAGCCCCCTCACATATAGTTTTCCCAGATATAGCCCCCTCACATATAGTTTTCCCAGATATAGCCCCCTCACATATAGTTTTCACAGATATAGCCCCCTCACATATAGTTTTCACATATGTAGCCCCCTCACATATAGTTTTCCCAGATATAGCCTCCTCACATATAGTTTTCACAGATATAGGCTCCTCACATATAGTTTTCACAGATATAGCCCCATCACATATAGTTTTCACAGATATAGCCTCCTCACATATAGTTTTCACATATGTAGCCTCCTCACATATAGTTTTCACAGATATAGCCTCCTCACATATAGTTTTCACAGATATAGCCCCCTCACATATAGTTTTCACAGATATAGCCTCCTCACATATAGTTTTCACATATGTAGCCTCCTCACATATAGTTTTCACAGATATAGCCTCCTCACATATAGTTTTCTCAGATATAGCCCCCTCACATATAGTTTTCACAGATATAGCCTCCTCACATATAGTTTTCACATATGTAGCCCCTTCACATATAGTTTTCACATATGTAGCCCCCTCACATATAGTTTTCACATATGTAGACTCCTCACATATAGTTTTCACATATGTAGCCTCCTCACATATAGTTTTCACAGATATAGCCCCCTCACATATAGTTTTCACATATGTAGCCTCCTCACATATAGTTTTCACAGATATAGCCCCCTCACATATAGTTTTCACATATGTAGCCCCCTCACATATAGTTTTCACAGATATAGCCCCCTCACATATAGTTTTCACATATGTAGCCCCCTCACATATAGTTTTCACAGATATAGCCTTCTCACATATAGTTTTCACAGATATAGCCCCCTCACATATAGTTTTCACATATGTAGCCCCCTCACATATAGTTTTCACAGATATAGCCCCCTCACATATAGTTTTCACAGATATAGCCCCCTCACATATAGTTTTCACATATGTAGCCCCCTCACATATAGTTTTCACAGATATAGCCCCCTCACATATAGTTTTCACATATGTAGCCTCCTCACATATAGTTTTCACAGATATAGCCTCCTCACATATAGTTTTCTCAGATATAGCCCCCTCACATATAGTTTTCACAGATATAGCCTCCTCACATATAGTTTTCACATATGTAGCCCCTTCACATATAGTTTTCACATATGTAGCCCCCTCACATATAGTTTTCACATATGTAGACTCCTCACATATAGTTTTCACATATGTAGCCTCCTCACATATAGTTTTCACAGATATAGCCCCCTCACATATAGTTTTCACATATGTAGCCTCCTCACATATAGTTTTCACAGATATAGCCCCCTCACATATAGTTTTCACATATGTAGCCCCCTCACATATAGTTTTCACAGATATAGCCCCCTCACATATAGTTTTCACATATGTAGCCCCCTCACATATAGTTTTCACAGATATAGCCTTCTCACATATAGTTTTCACAGATATAGCCCCCTCACATATAGTTTTCACATATGTAGCCCCCTCACATATAGTTTTCACAGATATAGCCCCCTCACATATAGTTTTCACAGATATAGCCCCCTCACATATAGTTTTCACATATGTAGCCCCCTCACATATAGTTTTCACATATGTAGCCCCCTCACATATAGTTTTCACATATGTAGCCCCCTCACATATAGTTTTCACATATGTAGCCCCCTCATATATAGTTTTCCCAGATATAGCCCCCTCACATATAGTTTTCCCAGATATAGCCCCCTCACATATAGTTTTCCCAGATATAGCCTCCTCACATATAGTTTTCACAGATATAGCCCCCTCACATATAGTTTTCACATATGTAGCCCCCTCACATATGGTTTTCACAGATATAGACCCCTAACATATAGTTTTCACATATGTAGCCTCCTCACATATAGTTTTCACAGATATAGCCCCATCACATATAGTTTTCACATATGTAGCCCCCTCACATATAGTTTTCACAGATATAGCCCCATCACATATAGTTTTCACATATGTAGCCCCCTCACATATAGTTTTCACAGATATAGCCCCCTCACATATAGTTTTCACAGATATAGCCCCCTCACATATAGTTTTCACATATGTAGCCCCCTCACATATAGTTTTCACATATGTAGCCCCCTCACATATAGTTTTCACATATGTAGCCCCCTCACATATAGTTTTCCCAGATATAGCCCCCTCACATATAGTTTTCCCAGATATAGCCTCCTCACATATAGTTTTCACAGATATAGCCCCCTCACATATAGTTTTCACATATGTAGCCCCCTCACATATAGTTTTCACAGATATAGCCCCCTCACATATAGTTTTCACATATGTAGCCTCCTCACATATAGTTTTCACAGATATAGCCCCCTCACATATAGTTTTCACATATGTAGCCCCCTCACATATAGTTTTCACAGATATAGCCCCCTAACATATAGTTTTCACATATGTAGCCCCCTCACATATAGTTTTCACAGATATAGCCCCCTCACATATAGTTTTCACATATGTAGCCTCCTCACATATAGTTTTCACAGATATAGCCCCATCACATATAGTTTTCACATATGTAGCCCCCTCACATATAGTTTTCACAGATATAGCCCCCTCACATATAGTTTTCACAGATATAGCCTCTTCACATATAGTTTTCACATATGTAGCCCCTTCACATATAGTTTTCACATATGTAGCCCCCTCACATATAGTTTTCACAGATATAGCCCCCTCACATATAGTTTTCACATATGTAGCCCCCTCACATATAGTTTTCACATATGTAGCCCCCTCACATATAGTTTTCACATATGTAGCCCCCTCACATATAGTTTTCACAGATATAGCCCCCTAACATATAGTTTTCACATATGTAGCCCCCTCACATATAGTTTTCACAGATATAGCCCCCTCACATATAGTTTTCACATATGTAGCCTCCTCACATATAGTTTTCACAGATATAGCCCCATCACATATAGTTTTCACATATGTAGCCCCCTCACATATAGTTTTCACAGATATAGCCCCCTCACTTATAGTTTTCACAGATATAGCCTCCTCACATATAGTTTTCACATATGTAGCCCCCTCACATATATAGTTTTCACATATGTAGCCCCCTCACATATAGTTTTCACAGATATAGCCCCCTCACATATAGTTTTCACATATGTAGCCCCCTCACATATAGTTTTCACATATGTAGCCCCCTCACATATAGTTTTCACATATGTAGCCCCCTCACATATAGTTTTCCCAGATATAGCCCCCTCACATATAGTTTTCCCAGATATAGCCCCCTCACATATAGTTTTCACAGATATAGCCCCCCTCACATATAGTTTTCACATATGTAGCCCCCTCACATATAGTTTTCCCAGATATAGCCTCCTCACATATAGTTTTCACAGATATAGGCTCCTCACATATAGTTTTCACAGATATAGCCCCATCACATATAGTTTTCACAGATATAGCCTCCTCACATATAGTTTTCACATATGTAGCCTCCTCACATATAGTTTTCACAGATATAGCCTCCTCACATATAGTTTTCACAGATATAGCCCCCTCACATATAGTTTTCACAGATATAGCCTCCTCACATATAGTTTTCACATATGTAGCCTCCTCACATATAGTTTTCACAGATATAGCCTCCTCACATATAGTTTTCCCAGATATAGCCCCCTCACATATAGTTTTCACAGATATAGCCTCCTCACATATAGTTTTCACATATGTAGCCCCTTCACATATAGTTTTCACATATGTAGCCCCCTCACATATAGTTTTCACATATGTAGCCTCCTCACATATAGTTTTCACATATGTAGCCTCCTCACATATAGTTTTCACAGATATAGCCCCCTCACATATAGTTTCACATATGTAGCCTCCTCACATATAGTTTTCACAGATATAGCCCCCTCACATATAGTTTTCACATATGTAGCCCCCTCACATATAGTTTTCACAGATATAGCCCCCTCACATATAGTTTTCACATATGTAGCCCCCTCACATATAGTTTTCACAGATATAGCCTTCTCACATATAGTTTTCACAGATATAGCCCCCTCACATATAGTTTTCACATATGTAGCCCCCTCACATATAGTTTTCACAGATATAGCCCCCTCACATATAGTTTTCACAGATATAGCCCCCTCACATATAGTTTTCACATATGTAGCCCCCTCACATATAGTTTTCACATATGTAGCCCCCTCACATATAGTTTTCACATATGTAGCCCCTCACATATAGTTTTTCCCAGATATAGCCCCCTCACATATAGTTTTCCCAGATATAGCCCCCTCACATATAGTTTTCCCAGATATAGCCTCCTCACATATAGTTTTCACAGATATAGGCCCCCTCACATATAGTTTTCACATATGTAGCCCCCTCACATATGGTTTTCACAGATATAGCCCCCTAACATATAGTTTTCACATATGTAGCCTCCTCACATATAGTTTTCACAGATATAGCCCCATCACATATAGTTTTCACATATGTAGCCCCCTCACATATAGTTTTCACAGATATAGCCCCATCACATATAGTTTTCACATATGTAGCCCCCTCACATATAGTTTTCACAGATATAGCCCCCTCACATATAGTTTTCACAGATATAGCCCCCTCACATATAGTTTTCACATATGTAGCCCCTCACATATAGTTTTCCCAGATATAGCCCCCTCACATACAGTTTTCACATATGTAGCCCCCTCACATATAGTTTTCCCAGATATAGCCCCCTCACATATAGTTTTCCCAGATATAGCCTCCTCACATATAGTTTTCACAGATATAGCCCCCTCACATATAGTTTTCACATATGTAGCCCCCTCACATATAGTTTTCACAGATATAGCCCCCTCACATATAGTTTTCACATATGTAGCCTCCTCACATATAGTTTTCACAGATATAGCCCCCTCACATATAGTTTTCACATATGTAGCCCCCTCACATATAGTTTTCACAGATATAGCCCCCTAACATATAGTTTTCACATATGTAGCCCCCTCACATATAGTTTTCACAGATATAGCCCCCTCACATATAGTTTTCACATATGTAGCCTCCTCACATATAGTTTTCACAGATATAGCCCCATCACATATAGTTTTCACATATGTAGCCCCCTCACATATAGTTTTCACAGATATAGCCCCCTCACATATAGTTTTCACAGATATAGCCTCTTCACATATAGTTTTCACATATGTAGCCCCTTCACATATAGTTTTCACATATGTAGCCCCCTCACATATAGTTTTCACAGATATAGCCCCCTCACATATAGTTTTCACATATGTAGCCCCCTCACATATAGTTTTCACATATGTAGCCCCCTCACATATAGTTTTCACATATGTAGCCCCCTCACATATAGTTTTCCCAGATATAGCCCCCTCACATATAGTTTTCCCAGATATAGCCCCCTCACATATAGTTTTCACAGATATAGCCCCCTCACATATAGTTTTCACATATGTAGCCCCCTCACATATAGTTTTCCCAGATATAGCCTCCTCACATATAGTTTTCACAGATATAGGCTCCTCACATATAGTTTTCACAGATATAGCCCCATCACATATAGTTTTCACAGATATAGCCCCATCACATATAGTTTTCACATATGTAGCCCCCTCACATATAGTTTTCACAGATATAGCCCCATCACATATAGTTTTCACATATGTAGCCCCCTCACATATAGTTTTCACAGATATAGCCCCCTCACATATAGTTTTCACAGATATAGCCCCCTCACATATAGTTTTCACATATGTAGCCCCCTCACATATAGTTTTCCCAGATATAGCCCCCTCACATATAGTTTTCCCAGATATAGCCTCCTCACATATAGTTTTCACAGATATAGCCCCCTCACATATAGTTTTCACATATGTAGCCCCCTCACATATAGTTTTCACAGATATAGCCCCCTCACATATAGTTTTCACATATGTAGCCTCCTCACATATAGTTTTCACAGATATAGCCCCCTCACATATAGTTTTCACATATGTAGCCTCCTCACATATAGTTTTCACAGATATAGCCCCCTCACATATAGTTTTCACATATGTAGCCCCCTCACATATAGTTTTCACAGATATAGCCCCCTAACATATAGTTTTCACATATGTAGCCCCCTCACATATAGTTTTCACAGATATAGCCCCCTCACATATAGTTTTCACATATGTAGCCTCCTCACATATAGTTTTCACAGATATAGCCCCATCACATATAGTTTTCACATATGTAGCCCCCTCACATATAGTTTTCACAGATATAGCCCCCTCACTTATAGTTTTCACAGATATAGCCTCCTCACATATAGTTTTCACATATGTAGCCCCTTCACATATAGTTTTCACATATGTAGCCCCCTCACATATAGTTTTCACAGATATAGCCCCCTCACATATAGTTTTCACATATGTAGCCCCCTCACATATAGTTTTCACATATGTAGCCCCCTCACATATAGTTTTCACATATGTAGCCCCCTCACATATAGTTTTCCCAGATATAGCCCCCTCACATATAGTTTTCCCAGATATAGCCCCCTCACATATAGTTTTCACAGATATAGCCCCCTCACATATAGTTTTCACATATGTAGCCCCCTCACATATAGTTTTCCCAGATATAGCCTCCTCACATATAGTTTTCACAGATATAGGCTCCTCACATATAGTTTTCACAGATATAGCCCCATCACATATAGTTTTTACAGATATAGCCTCCTCACATATAGTTTTCACATATGTAGCCTCCTCACATATAGTTTTCACAGATATAGCCTCCTCACATATAGTTTTCACAGATATAGCCCCCTCACATATAGTTTTCACAGATATAGCCTCCTCACATATAGTTTTCACATATGTAGCCTCCTCACATATAGTTTTCACAGATATAGCCTCCTCACATATAGTTTTCCCAGATATAGCCCCCTCACATATAGTTTTCACAGATATAGCCTCCTCACATATAGTTTTCACATATGTAGCCCCTTCACATATAGTTTTCACATATGTAGCCCCCTCACATATAGTTTTCACATATGTAGCCCCCTCACATATAGTTTTCACATATGTAGCCCCCTCACATATAGTTTTCACAGATATAGCCTTCTCACATATAGTTTTCACAGATATAGCCCCCTCACATATAGATATAGTTTTCACATATGTAGCCCCCCACATATAGTTTTCACAGATATAGCCCCCTCACATATAGTTTTCACAGATATAGCCCCCTCACATATAGTTTTCACATATGTAGCCCCCTCACATATAGTTTTCACATATGTAGCCCCCTCACATATAGTTTTCACATATGTAGCCCCCTCACATATAGTTTTCCCAGATATAGCCCCCTCACATATAGTTTTCCCAGATATAGCCCCCTCACATATAGTTTTCCCAGATATAGCCCCCTCACATATAGTTTTCACAGATATAGCCCCCTCACATATAGTTTTCACAGATATAGCCCCCTCACATATAGTTTTCACATATTTAGCCTCCTCACATATAGTTTTCACAGATATAGCCCCATCACATATAGTTTTCACATATGTAGCCCCCTCACATATAGTTTTCACAGATATAGCCCCATCACATATAGTTTTCACATATGTAGCCCCCTCACATATAGTTTTCACAGATATAGCCCCCTCACATATAGTTTTCACAGATATAGCCCCCTCACATATAGTTTTCACATATGTAGCCCCCTCACATATAGTTTTCACATATGTAGCCCCCTCACATATAGTTTTCACATATGTAGCCCCCTCACATATAGTTTTCCCAGATATAGCCCCCTCACATATAGTTTTCCCAGATATAGCCTCCTCACATGTAGTTTTCACAGATATAGCCCCCTCACATATAGTTTTCACATATGTAGCCCCCTCATATATAGTTTTCACAGATATAGCCCCCTCACATATAGTTTTCACATATGTAACCTCCTCACATATAGTTTTCACAGATATAGCCCCCTCACATATAGTTTTCACATATGTAGCCCTCTCACATATAGTTTTCACAGATATAGCCCCTAACATATAGTTTTCACATATGTAGCCCCCTCACATATAGTTTTCACAGATATAGCCCCCTCACATATAGTTTTCACATATGTAGCCTCCTCACATATAGTTTTCACAGATATAGCCCCATCACATATAGTTTTCACATATGTAGCCCCCTCACATATAGTTTTCACAGATATAGCCCCATCACATATAGTTTTCACATATGTAGCCCCCTCACATATAGTTTTCACAGATATAGCCCCCTCACATATAGTTTTCACATATGTAGCCCCCTCACATATAGTTTTCCCAGATATAGCCTCCTCACATATAGTTTTCACAGATATAGCCTCCTCACATATAGTTTTCCCAGATATAGCCTCCTCACATATAGTTTTCACAGATATAGGCTCCTCACATATAGTTTTCACAGATATAGGCTCCTCACATATAGTTTTCACAGATATAGGCTCCTCACATATAGTTTTCACAGATATAGGCTCCTCACATATAGTTTTCACAGATATAGGCTCCTCACATATAGTTTTCCCAGATATAGCCCCCTCACATATAGTTTTCACAGATATAGCCCCCTCACATATAGTTTTCACATATGTAGCCCCCTCACATATAGTTTTCACAGATATAGCCCCCTCACATATAGTTTTCACATATGTAGCCCCCTCACATATAGTTTTCACATATGTAGCCCCCTCACATATAGTTTTCACAGATATAGCCCCCTCATATATAGTTTTCCCATATGTAGCCCCCTCACATATAGTTTTCACATATGTAGCCCCCTCACATATAGTTTTCATATATGTAGCCCCCTCACATATAGTTTTCACATATGTAGCCCCCTCACATATAGTTTTCACAGATATAGCCCCCTCATATATAGTTTTCCCATATGTAGCCCCCTCACATATAGTTTTCACAGATATAGCCCCCTTACATATAGTTTTCACATATGTAGCCCCCTCACATATAGTTTTCACAGATATAGCCCCCTCACATATAGTTTTCACATATGTAGCCCCCTCACATATAGTTTTCACAGATATAGCCCCCTCACATATAGTTTTCACATATGTAGCCCCCTCACATATAGTTTTCACAGATATAGCCCCCTCACATATAGTTTTCACAGATATAGGCTCCTCACATATAGTTTTCCCAGATATAGCCTCCTCACATATAGTTTTCACAGATATAGGCTCCTCACATATAGTTTTCACAGATATAGGCTCCTCACATATAGTTTTCACAGATATAGGCTCCTCACATATAGTTTTCCCAGATATAGCCCCCTCACATATAGTTTTCACAGATATAGCCCCCTCACATATAGTTTTCACATATGTAGCCCCCTCACATATAGTTTTCACAGATATAGCCCCCTCACATATAGTTTTCACATATGTAGCCCCCTCACATATAGTTTTCACATATGTAGCCCCCTCACATATAGTTTTCACAGATATAGCCCCCTCATATATAGTTTTCCCATATGTAGCCCCCTCACATATAGTTTTCACATATGTAGCCCCCTCACATATAGTTTTCATATATGTAGCCCCCTCACATATAGTTTTCACATATGTAGCCCCCTCACATATAGTTTTCACAGATATAGCCCCCTCATATATAGTTTTCCCATATGTAGCCCCCTCACATATAGTTTTCACAGATATAGCCCCCTTACATATAGTTTTCACATATGTAGCCCCCTCACATATAGTTTTCACAGATATAGCCCCCTCACATATAGTTTTCACATATGTAGCCCCCTCACATATAGTTTTCACAGATATAGCCCCCTCACATATAGTTTTCACATATGTAGCCCCCTCACATATAGTTTTCACAGATATAGCCCCCTCACATATAGTTTTCACAGATATAGCCCCCTAACATATAGTTTTCACATATGTAGCCCCCTCACATATAGTTTTCACATATGTAGCCCCCTCACATATAGTTTTCACATATGTAGCCCCCTCTCACTTACCTTGAGTATCAGGGCCGGCGCGCTCTGCAGCGTTGCTCCGCAGACCTGATCAGACAGACAGGAAGTGAATACTTCCTGCTTCCTGTCTGATCGGGGCACAGTGCTGTATCACCCACAGTGCTGTAGCACCAGGCAGCCTCGCGATGCGTGAGGCTGCCTGGTGCTTACCCCTGACCACCAATTTTTGGATTGTTGCCCTCCTTCCGACCGCGCCGGGTGACACAAAAAAAAAATAAAAAAATAGAAGGCGGCCTCATTAGGCCACCGGCCTCCCGGGGAGCTTCCCGGTAAAGGTAATGGCCAATCCGCCCCTGCTGGATGGTCCTGCCATGCTGGTAAGCTGAGTTTCTTTATGAAAGCTCTTGCACTCATTAACATTAGAGGGCCTAAATCATTATGGAGAGCAAAGCATAAAAAAGGAGTAACTTTGTGCCTGGGCAAAACCATGTTGCATTGGAGGGGGAGGTAAATTTAAAATGTGAGGACAGATTTATAGTTGGTATATGGCATGTCCTAGATCAACTTTCAATTTCAGTGTAAAAATAAAGTTATCAAGTGTTTGTGTGGTAGATGAAAAAACAGCCAGTATTTAACTTATGCGCAAAATAATAAACTAATGTGCACCTCTTGCATTGTAACATGGTTTGTCCCAGAAAACATTCACTACTTTTTTTTGCCTTACTTTCCTTAATTTCCAGGCTCAGAGTGTGTAGATTGTGCAGATGTAGGCAAGAAAAATAAATTAGCTAAAGAACAAATAACCATAGACATGCCTGCTAAAGCAACCAAGACAATAGGAATTTACATATACATATGTTAACCCCTTTAACCACTTCATGTTCAGAGGTATTTTGCACCTTAATGACTGTAACAATTTTTGCACTTATGTACTGTGTTGGCTTCACCAGGAATAACTTTTCATTTTAAAGTCTAACAAGGTTATTTGTGAAGTGCGCCCAAAGAACACTGCAAAGGTTTTGCACTGCTGCATCTCAATGATCCATCAAAGTACATGCCTGATCCCCATTCTTAAGAGCTGTCACTGAAAATTCAAAGAGTGCCTTGATATCCGCAGAGACAGAAAAATCTGTAGTACATTGCGCAAAAGTGATATTAAAGTCCAAATTGCAATTTCGATTAATTGCTTTTTAGTTTTTCTCCCAAATGCTGCTTGGTCTATGGCTTATATAAATTAAAGATGTGTAAATCAATTCTGCTAATTCCAGCAAAAAAGCCACTAACAGTAGTGCCAGTCCAGATTTTACAGGACCTACAATGTTTAAAGTAAAGGAAAATGCTGGAATACAGAGAAACATATTTTCAGCACTTATATAGGTCTCATAGTCTTTAATGTAACAAAATCATTTTTAATGTCCTCCCAGAATATGTCATACATTTTCTGAGTTCCACTTTTTCATCTACAAATTAAGCACTGCATAATGCTCAGTTTGACTGCTGTGTGCAGCAATCCAGCGATCATAGATATTGGCTGCTTCCCTGCAATCCAAGGCTGTCCCTGACAGCTGGACTCCCTGTAAAGGTCTGTGCATATTGAGCACACATACATTTTGAAAATTCCCACCCCTTAGCCTTAAACAAACCATCGGCACATGGTTCATTTAAGGCTGAGGCTAGTTTATGGCAAAAAACAATTTTTTAAAGGAATAAAGAAAGGACATTTTTACATCCTAAGCAAAGATTTTTAATAGAATATGGCTGTTCTTAGCCCTTTACTTTTTTCGTTGTACATCTCTTCTCTTGGGGCACTAATTTGCCTCCAATACCACCTCTATGCTGATGAAACCCAAATCTATATCTCTTCTCCTGTACTATCTAGTGTAACCAATTGTCTTTCAGCTATCTCCACATGGATGTCCCAACGCTACCTAAAGCTCAACATGTCCAAAACAGAACTTATTATCTTCTCCTGTCAGAATCTCCACCTGCCCTCATATCTGCCTCATTGTCAACAACACCACAATTTCCTCAGTCTCCCAAGCCTGCTGCCTTGGTGTCACACTTGACTCCACCCTCTGCTTTATTCCTCATATCCAGATTCTCTCCCAGTCCTGTTGACTCCTTAAAAATGTTGGCAGAATACTCCCTTGTCTTACTTGACTATTGCAACCTCCTGCTATCTGGCATTCCTGACACCAACATATCCACATTTCAATCCATCCTAAATGTTGCAGCAAGACTGATCTTCCTTTCTCCCCTCTCTACATCTGCTGCACCACTTTGCAAATCCCTACACTTGCTCCGTGTCCTCCAGAATCAAATTCAAATTACTCACCTTTACCTACAAAGCCCTCAACAACACTAACCCTGCATATATCTCAAATCTCATATCAAAATTCTCTCCCTCCCACCCTCTTATATCTACCTCTGACCTGTGTCTTGTCTTGTCTCTGGTAACCACCTCTCACTCGCGCCTACAAGCAGGGCTGCCAAGAGGAATTCAGGGCCCCGGTATAACAAATTAATGGGGCCCCCCTTATAGGCGAGTATGGTAAAAAAAAATTGCGCTGCTTAGCGGCGGCACAAACATTTTCGGATGTGTGGTCATGCATTTGGGGGCGTGGCAAATGCACCATTGGGGCATGGCTAACACAGCAAAATCAATAGGCTCTTTTTTAACCCCTCTATGAGAGCAACCCCCCTCTCTTTTTTCTAACCCCTCTGTGCCAGGCCCCCCCCCCCTCGGTTTTTAACCCCTCTATGACAGGCCCCCCTCGTTTTTTAACCCCTCTATGACAGGCCCCCCCCTCGTTTTTTTAACCCCTCTATGACAGGCCCCCCCCTCGTTTTTTAACCCCTCTATGACAGCCCCCCCCCTTGTTTTTTAACCCCTCTATGACAGCGCCCCCCCCTCCCCGTTTTCCTCCCTTTACTTACCTTTTCCTTTTCTTCTCTCTTGGTCCTCTCTGCTGCTCTGTGCTCCATTGCTCCAGACTGACTGAATGCTGGGCGTGACATGATGACGTCACACCCGGCATTCAGACAGTCTGAATGGAGCACAGAGCAGCAGAGAGGAGGGACGCCGGCACCGCAATCACGTGAGTATGAATATATTTTTTTTTACTACCCTGCTCCCCCCACCAACGACTGAGCCCCCCCTCCGCAAAAAAAACAAAAAAAACCAACAACAAAAAAATAGTTTTGAAAAAAACAAAAAAAACAAAACAAAACCGTCGGCACGAGGGCCCGGGCCGGGCCCCCTGGCATGCCCGGGCCCAGGTAATTAGTACCCGCTCCCCCCCTCTCGGCAGCCCTGCCTACAAGACGTCTTCCTGTGCTGCTTCACACTTATGGTATTCCCTACCACGCTCATTCAGACTTTCCCACAGCCTTTAAATCTTTAGACGCTCTTTGAAAACCCATCTCTTTTTTTAGAGATGACCTTATCACCGATAACACTATTCTCACTATTGCACCCTCACTACTGCTCTAATCTCCACTCTGAACCACACTCGCTCCTCGTTTCAGCTGTGCCCTCTTCCACTTAGAATGTAAACTTTCTAATGAGCAGGGTCCTTCATATTCATCATTTTCATGTCATCATCATCACCATTTATTTATATAGCGCCACTAATTCTGCAGAGCTGTAGAGAGAACTCACTCACCCACATTTATTTGTCTATCTTCTATGACCCTGTTTTATGTATGTATTATTTTCCCTACTGTACGACGATGCGAAACCCTGTGTTGTCTTACAAATCTACGATAATAGTGTAGAATTGTGTAGTGGTTTCATCAAAGAACATTTGGATCCTCCTCCACTTTTATTGAATATTCCACTATCTGTCTGAGAGGAGGGCTTGTAATGTTGTTGTAATAATAAAGACTGGAGTCTGACAATAGAGTGGAAGCTCTAGTTGGGTTTTTAAGATTATGCTGAAGTTTGGTTGTAAGTGTTAGAGTTATGTGTTTTCTACTGAGAGAAAATGAGGAGACACACACTGCATAGTGACAATAATATAGTAAAAGTATCCGTGCTGGACAAGAATAGAAGGTAGTGTGAATCACCTGTCATTGGCTTGACTTTGTAGTAGGGTATACTATGTATTTTTGCAAAAGTTAAATCTTAACTATAAAAAAAGGAGCCTTAAGTCATATTTACAGTTATCCCACAAAGCCTGTTTCATTATGTTGGAGTGCCATAGATGAATCTAAAACTCAGGGCACAAAAAGTCTTCAGATGTCTGATATGGGCAGACTGACAGCTGAAGCATATTTTAGTGAGTCAGGAGTGTTCCCTATTCAAAGTGATGTGTAACTTTGGGAATACATTTTTACATTTGCAACACCACTGTTTTCTAAATAGAAAATTTTAGAGGTATTTTTTACTACGCAACAGTTTCGAAAGAACCAACCAATTCTCAGCGCTTTGCAGTCATTTTTTTAAAATGGCAATTTTACTACAGACAAAGGCCTTTAATAATATTGTTGTTTTAAGAAAATGACTGCAAACTCCAGGTATTCAAAATTGCAAGTGTGCCTAACCCTGTTTCCAGCATTTTTTATTGATTTGTTTGTATTGTAGCTATGAATTTCAAAGGGAGGCAGAGCTTGGAGTGTGGCTACAAGTACTGGACTTGTACTGGATAATGGGTAGTTTTAGTCATAATGTCTTACACAGAGGACAGGATACAGGGCATGCTTTCAGGCTGAGAGGGTAGGAGTCAGAGAGCAGCATTGTTGTTGACATAGTGTTAGCAGAATATCTGAAACAGGTACCACGGATAGGTTTGGCAGGGTCGGTTAAAGAAATAATTGTGCATAATAGCTGGGAAGTACTGTAGGTATGGATTATGCAGGCATTGTGTACAATGTGACAAGAAGAGAAGCAAATACAAATGCCTTCTAGTGTATAATAGATTATGGTCAGCAAAGAGAGAGGCATAATACCATGGGGTATATTTACTAAACTGCAGGTTTGAAAAAGTGGGGATGTTGCCTATAGCAACCAATCAGATTCTAGCTATCATTTTGTAGAATGTGCTAAACAAATGATAGCTAGAATCTGATTGGTTGCTATAGGCAACATCTCCACTTTTTCAAACCCGCATTTTAGTAAATATACCCCCATGTATTTTGAAAAACAAACAGAGTATCACCACATGAACCTTATACCAACTGTCAAATCATCAGAAAAGTGATGATTTGATTTTGTTTTGCAACCACAGATTTTAGAAGACTCGCAATCAATAATTCCACTATTAACTATTCTTTATACCACAATATTCTAGAGGTAAATGTCAAGCCATCTGTCCAACAACTGAAGCTTAGCTGTAATTGGATCATTCTACTGGACAATGATCCTAACCACAACTGCAAATCTACAGCTGAATAACTGAAACAGAAAAGAATCAAGATTTTGGAATGAATAAGTCCAGACCTCAAAACCATTGAGATACTGTGGCATGACCTTAGTAGTGCAGTACATGAACAACTGCCCTCAAACATCATAGCAGTGTGGAAAGGAGAAATGGACCAAAAATCCTAAAATACATTAGAGACTGAAAAACTCATACAGAAAATGAGTACCTCAAGTTATTGCTGATAAAGCTGGTTCTACAAGCTACATAATCATAGAGTGTGCTTACGATTGTTAGAAAGTAAGCTCTGTTATAGGTTATTTGTGACATGAGATTAGATTTTTCAAATTCTAGGACTTGATGATTGTTAATATTATCCTGATATGTAAAATCAGATTTGAAAGAGGGTGTACATTTTTTTCATATGACTGGAACTATTATGGGCTTCTTGTAGGATAACAAGTAAAATGGTGTGCTTGTGTGTTATCTAGCTAACATTTTCTCCTTGAGCCACAATCAGTACCTGTAAATATTAAGCTTCCCTACCTGGATGTAATAAGGCTGTCACAGGATATCAATTCCACCTGTGTAGCCACATAAGAATAGAGACAATTTTATGTATTTAATAGACACAGCACAATAAGCCTAAACACTGTATAATATGAAGGTGGGTTTTATTACAGATCTCAGCAAATGAGGAGGGTCCTGGTGTACAATTTTGCACCAGGGCTCTTTAATTACACTGTTGCTCTCAAAGAGCAAATCTTTCCTCTGTTTGACATGAATATACATGAAAAACTGTGTATTGCAGAGCTGAATAATATACATGAAATGACTGGAGGGTTTACATTTGTAGACCCTGCTTCTTTTCACTCCTCTGCAGCAAGTTGTCATGTTAGGAGGAAGGTGCTTCTCTAACTATACAAGCAGACAGTGACTGACAACTGGGCAGACATGCTTTGCAGAAATGCAGTGTGGGTTGGTTTGTTCATACACAGCAGCAGTGCCAGTGATGCAACAGTTTTCTGTAATTAATTGGGAAAACAATATTTACTGTATTTATTTTTCTGCTTTTAGTGGAAGGCCATGTTAAAACTGAATAAAATATTTTTCCTTAATGATTAATATCACTACATTTACATTTTGTGGGTTTTCGGAAGTTTAGTGGTCCTTTGTCTACCAACAACGCATTTTGTACAGGCACATACTTACAAAGGAAAGTGACACAATTCGTAGATCTCCTACATGTTACTGTCAATGTACTACTTTATAATTACAAACTGTAGGTGGGACGCAGGAGAAAATAAAATGAAAAATGCTAGCTCCAGTTTATGAACTTGTATGTCTAAATGGCTGGTGTATTTTCATAATATGTGGGACTTTGTACCATGCTCCATCATCTGTGTCAGATCCCCTAGATGAGTTGAAGCCAGTGTTTGTCATTATTAATGTGTTTCTGAACTGTTGCTCATTCTCAGTCATTCAAACTGACCTATTTTTCTATATTCTACATAGTCATATACGAGTGACCGGTACTGCTGCACACTCTACTTCTGATCACTTTGCGGTGTGTATGACAACGATTGGCAGAGGTCTATTCTTCCAAAATAACCCACTGAGGAAGCCAAAATGATGACGAAATGTTTGTAATGATTTTTTACAAAGACCATTACAAGACACAGTTTGCTTATCTCATTGTTATTCCACTATTATTATCCCTTGTATTTAGTTACTCATTTACTTTATAATTCATTTACTATCACTTTAATGTATAATCACTTGTATTTACTCATTGGTGTAAGCTACAAACAGCTTATATCTACTCCTATGTACAGCTTCACACAACATAAACGTGTGACTGGAATTTATCACAGTAACATTATGCTATATTATACAATGTTCTAAATTTGAAAGCCAAAGCAAAAAACACTCTACCTAAACATTCTCCAAAGAGAATGAATAGGTCTTGTGGGATCCGTCTTATTTTATCATGCTTCATGGTGCACAGAAGAGCACTCATAGTCCAACACATTGGAAATAACTGAACTGAATCCCGCCGTAAGTGAAGGAAAAACTTACACTATTCACATCCTCTGCTATGCACTTGTGTGTGTGTTATTAGCTGCTCCATTACATGCCAGACACAGCAAACAGTGCATCATCATCATCATCAATTCATGAGGCATCACAAATTCTGCAGTATTTACATTTAAAAGCGACTCTGTCCCTATATTTTGCCTTCCTAAAACGTGTGTGTATAGGTATATATATATTCTTGCTATAGGACTTTACCTACTTTCTGTGACGATCTAGTATACAGTTCCAGCATCTGCTTTATCTTTCACATAATCTGTTTATCTTCTCGCAGAGGTCATGTTATGATGTAATTGGGAGCGTTATCAGGTCTGAATCATCCAAAAATATAACAGGGAATAGGAAAATGGATGACAGACACAATTCCCTAAGTTTGCAGAGAGTAAAAAGAAAACTATGTCTCGTATATACATCCCATTATGCGACTTACAACACAGAGCATTTAAGGTTAGTTTCCTTTTAAATCTAAGGGCTGTATACTCTAGTTTTGCATTTGCCTGTGATACACTGTTTCAACATTCCTAAATACTGAACTTGATTGACTGACACACTTCCCAAATGTCCCGATTTTAGGGCTCTGTTCCACTCATGGACATGCACGTTTCACATTTTAACCAGAAAAAACTTATACCTAGTACAACTTCCATATTCGAAATTGTATCTTTTACAGGTCCTGTGTATAATCAATGATGCCATTTAAAAAGTGTTATTTAAAACAAATATACACTAAAAAAAGGTTAAGTTTTCTTCCTAAAGGACCATATCTAAAAAAAACAAACAATAATGCTACCATATGCCAATGATTACTGAAAAGCCATATTTTTTGTTTATTTACAAAAAACACTAATGCTAATGTATGCAAATGATTACTAGAGGATCATAAATAAAAAAAAATCAAATTCAAAGGGGCATATTCAATTGTTGTTTTTCCGTGGCGCGGAAAAACAACTACAAGTAATACGGTAAAATCTAGCTGGATTTCAACTCGCGGCTCAGAAAGCTGCGAGCTGAAAGCCAGCAAGTATATTACCGTATTAACTGATTTTCCGCGCACGATTACCGTAATAACGGCAATCGTGCGCGGACCGCGGGATTTTCGGCAATCCCGCCGACAATTGAATATGCCCCAAATACTGCTAATGCATGCAAATGATTAAAAATATAAAATGCTTTTTGTTTGTTACAATGAAAACCATTCATGTAAAAGTTTCCCCTAGCTTTATAACAAGCAATGGAAGCCTTTGTGAAACTAAGTGGTACAATGGCGTCCTCCCTGCAACGGTCTTATATTGTGTTGTTTGAGGAGATGAATGGCGTCAAGTGAATTGTCAATCATTCCATTAGATTGTAAGAGGCAAAGCCATGTTTGGTCATTACTATCATGTCAGTTACACATGCCCTGGAGCAGGTATAAACCTTACATCTACTTATGACGAAGCCAGGATTTGCATTGGGTACACCTGGGCTATGTTATTCTGCCCCTTCTCTCCCCCATTCCGCCTCTCTAGTTGTGTCATTTGCAATTGCATTCATTGGCGTAAGGTCCGTTTATTTTACACACAATACACTACGCAAAGTTACATACGTTCAAACATGAATCAGACCCATCATGTCAGTAGTAGGATATCTTGGACGTCAACCAACCCCTATGCAGAGTTTCCAGTTATCCTACTCTCTTGATTGCACTATTTTCTCTATCACCACCTATGTTGCTTCTTTAACATAGTGTAGGGGTTGGCACATTGTGGTTTCCTGCTAATATCTTACAGAATCTGCAGCAGGCATCTATTTTCCTTCTTCATATTTGTTTTTCTATTGTGGATATTTATTTTTACAATATACATATATTTCATTTTTCTCAGTTTTGTTTTCCTATAGTGTAGCACCGGTCCTACAGAAAGTTAAAACTACCTAATCATGATGTGGGTTTTACTAATAAAAGTAATGAATCGTTTTCTGGCTTATAGTATAAGGTACAATTCATAGCCAGATGTTCAAACTTAAAATCCTAAAAAGAAGCCAGTGGCTGCTCATTCAATTACATGTCTATCTACTTCTCTAATCGAAAGCAGGAGGATGGTAATCCCATTGAAACATATATTTTGTAGTTTATAAATTTGGTTGATTATGTGTTGGGGGTTTATTTACGTTCCATTCTATCATAATAAAATGCTCATTACTTTTTGAGATGCAAGTACACAGCTTTGTTATTTATTTGCCCTCAAACTCATGTATTGTGCATGCTCAATTTTCAAATCCAAAACCATTGTTTGCAAAACCAAATAGATTATGTTTTGTATTGTCTAGTAAGTCAAATATAAATTATCATGTCAAAAAGTGCTTACCAATAAGGACAAACTATATGGTTGTAACCACTTAGATCATCATCATATAATAAAAATCTTAGTACACTTATAATATATACAGTATATATTTTTTTATTTCATGGTCAACCAATCATATTCAAAACAGCACAGAAACAAGAGGCATAAGTCAATTACAGAAAACTTAAGCAAACATTGCATAGAAGTTCAACAAGAATAGTGTCACAAATGCCTAATAAAAAATGTAGATTGCTAGGAGGATATTGTTAACTAGGATTTTTCTTTTTTTGGGTTGCAGGGAAAAGCAGAGGACACAAGTGACAGGGTAGATCAATAAGATGATGACTTTATGGATTATGCAATGCGATTAGAAAATCAGAGACTTCATTTTCATTGATGTTGCAATTTTAAGTACGTTCTAGCATTTAGATATGAAATATAACATTTGCTTAAACTCTGGTCATGTTTAAGAGTGAGTGAACAATTTCTTAAGTATGGTTGTAACAAACTGAAAAATTTATTAAGGCTATGTACTCGCTAGCATTAATGTTGTGCATTTAAGACGTGTTTCTAACGCAACTTAAGCGCATGTAAATGGCTGTGAAATAAAAATCATTTAACCAAATGAGACTGTGCACATTTTTTTATCTGCATTTAATTTGTGTTATGCTGCAGTGTTGTTGTTTAATGCTTCTTGTTTTCTTTCAGTTTGACTGACACAAATCAACATCCTTTCACCCAAATGGGAGTACACTGTAAATGCCATGAGATGCAGTTATGAAGCGTTTACATATAGATTTGGCTTAATCAAAAATAACTTCCAATGTTGTCACAGATGCATATTTAATAAACACAGATTGAACACACTTGTAGCCACATCTCTACTGCATACATGAACACAATACGGTGTGTACATGCATTAACAAACGTGTTACAAATGCCAGTGTGTAAGGTTACAGCATTTGGCACAAAATAATCATAATAGCCTTACTGTTTTTATAAACACATGAAATATCCATGTAGTATGATTAAAACATTTACATAGTAATGTAATTGCTATTATCACAGACATGGCTCATAATTACTCAACTGGATTTTAGGAAAAATGTAAAGCTGTTAAATACAGCATATTTGTGCGCATAAAAAAGAAAACACATTTTAAAGTCTGAAAAGCAATTTTCTTTTCTCCAACAGCAGGAACTCTCTAAAAACCTTCATAAAAGGAGACAACATATTGTTTCTCAGAGCTTGAATTGAAGTAGAAAACAGATTGCAAGGTGGTTGAGGATAATAGAGGGTTAGTGAACGTAACATAATGCACAGAGGGCTCTCGTTTGAAATGTCCGTTAGTCAAACTGTTCAGAGAAACCTACAGGGAAAAGACTTAAAAAATTACCTGCAACTATAATCTAGATTTCATTTACCATCTCAAAGTGGAAAATACATTTTTATTTTAGCTTTACTGATTCAGCTGTGCAGAACAAAAAATAGATGGAAGGACTGCATTAAAAAAGACAGATGTATTGTATGCAACAAAAGTTGATTTTCCCCAAAAAATTATAAACACATGTGGACAAAATTCACTAAGCAATATAAGAAAATTATACAGTATGGGCCTGATTCAATTCAATGATTGTATTTGAATAAAAAGAGCACATAATTTAAACATAGTTTTGACTGTATTCAAATCCAAGCGTATCTCAAGACACATTTCAATTTAAATTTGGGTGTGAGTACATTCTGTTGTGCGTCTCTACATAGGGCAAGTACTGAGTAGGCACATCGAGTATACACACAAGTGTATGTACAATAAAGGGTCAGAATACAAAACCTTTTTTGGATCATAAAACTATTTTAATAATTTATAGAAAAATATAATTTAAAGAAATATTGCATTTTATTATTTTTTTAACATTAATTCCATAAATATGATTTCAATGCATACTGTACATACAATGCATTTATATGGTTTATCTTTGTTGCAAACAGTTGTTCCAAGTAGTGGTATATATACATGTAACTACTAAAGCACAGAATATGCCGTGTCAGTGATCACTATTAGTCATCATTTACACTTGCCCTGTAGTGAGTGATCTGGCTAAACACAGGCCTTAAATCAACCACACGTGCATCGGAACACACTTACTGTACATGCCTTACATTAGTCCATCTCTTCCCTCCCCAGTTATGCCTCTCAAGTCGTAGGCAGTCGCATCATTGCGTCCACACATGAATTTAATGCAATTGCGTTTGTTAGCATAAGGCCCATTTCTGGGTATGCATAGACCTATTTCATGTAAGATACACTATGTTTTTGCCTGCTGTGCGCTGATCAGTTAACAACATATTGCACCTCTGATAAAAGTACTGATCAATAAACACTTCAGGATTTGGATTCATTTCGATTGCATGGTCACGAACAGCTACTATTGACTACATGCAGCTGATTGAGTGGTACTTTGCTTCATGTTGGTTAAGCATGTCTGTTAACGACTGCACTTCACAAATCTATGTGCATTTGGGAGATCCAGCACCTGATTCTACCTTGCCGCTGATTGTATAACTAGAACAGTATATGTTACATAGGTCTTTCTGCCGAACACAGCCATTGCCTGCAGCTGTCTGGTAGGATGAGTTGTCGCCTGTGGTGGTTGGAGTGGACCCTCCTTTGCTGACAGCTCTATTAGTTCATCATCTAGACTGCTGGTTTGGGAGTGTTGTTGGGACATTTATGGTCCAAGATTTGAACATACTCCCCTCAAGTTGCACCAGTCCTCATTGACATCTGTAGTGTTCACTCTGATAAGGTTACTATACAGCCAGGCCAGTGCATTTACATTTGCCTAATAGGATTCTGTTTGTAGGCAGACATTCCATGTGATACACTAAAAGAGGATTTCAATCTTATCACAAGGCTCGTTACCCTCACAATTGTGTTTTTTACTAGTTTGTAATTCTATTAGATCCACTTCTTTTTAGACGTTAGCAGGAAACCATACATTTTCATGCAAGATTCTTATATGTTATTTGCAGCGTGGTACGGATGCTAGATGAATGTGTATGTTTTTACATATGCATTAAATTAATTATTTTTACTCATTTGGAGATTTTCTTTGTTGGCGTTTTTATCAGTATCAGGGTTTAGACAGCTTTTAGCACTATACTCTTTTTGTCTTTTACAAGATACGCTGTGTTTAAATGATCGTTCTTCCATACTTCATCTGTCTAGGAGGAAAGCAAAATATCAGGGCTTGCTAAATCAATACCCCAATACCATGTGTCAGCTTCAAAGCCAGAGTCATGCTACATACCAGGCGGCTTTCTTCTGCGGTTCATCTGTGCTTGTGAGGTAGGGAAGCTGTGACATAGGAGCAGGCCACTGAATGTTAATTTCTTAAATATAGCACATTATACATTGTTGGGAACTGGTCTTCGCTATAAGCAATTTCTAAATTATTAAATATTTGTAGTCACATGCATGCCATGCTGCTTCATCGTGGAGAGTCATTTCTATGGTAATTTAGAAAGCTGTTTTTAGAGTCTATCCCATTAGGTGTCCGTCTATCTTTGCCGGTGACTTGCAACCACTGTTCCTTCCTAAATCCCAATACAGATTTTTCTTTTTTGGTACACAATCATTATCAGAAAGGTTTTACTTTACACATTACATCATTTAACTACGGTATCCCTTCCCACCCCATCTTGTCATCTAAATGGCATTGCAACAGAGGTGTGATGACCCCAGTCTCTGCCATTTGCATTTTCTGGAACATGTGTCTTGACATGGATGGCAAGAGAACTTCCTCTGATATTTTGTTGAGAAGCTGCCTGCTTGCTCCACAGAGGTCTCATCAGAGGAAAAGTAGCCACAAAAATGAAAATATTCTGCTGCCATCTTCTACAGATTAGGATAAATATATCTACTAAACAACAGAGATGGATCACGTCAGGCCCCTTCCGAAATCAGTGGGGAGACTTGGTTACAATAAAATATTTATTTCAGGTGGAGATCTTTTAATGCATTTTGTAGTGTCTATTCCAGATGAAGATGCATTTTGGATACTATTCATCCTCTCTCAAAAATCTGTTATGTGATGCTTTAGAAATTTCCATACCAAATTGTTGCTTTTCAGGCATCTTACATAACAGAGGCTATAAAGGGTTTTCATCCAATTGGCATGACATTTTTCACATACTACATTCTTATTTATGGATTAAAATAATTGATTCTGGATTTTTTTTTACACAAAACACTGAAAATCAAATAAAACCTATAATAGCAAAGTTTTTTCTTAATTCAAAACAACAAAATAGACAATTGATTGCATAAGTATTCCCACCATTTGCTAATATACGCCTAAATAAACCCTTTAACAGTCAGATGCCTTTAGAAGTCACAATTTATTGATTATGGTGCCCAGTTAGTGTTTCAATTGATTTAAAAATAAATACCTGTCTGTGAGAGGTTCCACAGTTGCATAGTACATTTCCAAACAACAGTATCCTCATGAAAAGCACCAGAGAATAAAAGATTTCAAAGACTTTTAATATCCTGTCAAGTCCATTACAAAGAAACAGAGGGAATATTGCACAGTTGGGCAGCACAGTGGTACTCAACTAGGCCTCTATCTCTGTGGAGTCTGTATTCTCACTCCATGTTTGTGTTGGGTTTCCTCTGGATGTTCTGGTTTCATCCCACACTTCAAAGACTCCAATGTAGGTTAATTGTCTTGTGATAAAATTAACCCTAGTGTCTGTGCAATATGGAATAAAGATTACAAAGCTTCACTGGAGCAGGGAACAAGGCAAATGATAAAATAATCTCGGCGTTGGGAGTTTTCCAGAATGCTTATGAGAGACCTTAATACCAGTTAAGAAAGATTATATGGTCCAATGACACCAACAATGAACATTTTGGTCTCAAAACTAGCTATACTTGCCATGAAGCATGGGGGCAGCTGCAAAGCATAATGTTATGGGAATGTTTCGCTGTTCCGGAACCGGAAAACTTTGCAAAAGGTATAGAGCAATATACAGACAAATCTTCAAGGAAAACATTCTGCAGACTGCAAGAAAGCTAGGACTTCAATCAATCACATTGAGAATCTGTGAAATTATTCACAAAATGCTGTTCACCAACGACGCCCATCTACCCTAATGGATCTTGCGTGATATTGCAAAGGATGGGCAAAAATTACAATGTGCAGTTGTTAAATGCTGTTCGACAATTGCAACTGATGGAACTCCTATTTCTAATTAAGAGAAAGCTTTACAGTTAATTATTTTATGTTGATCAGGAGGTATTCCCAAATAATTGGATTGGATTTCATAATGTGAGAAAATAAAGTGTAAAAACGCCAAAGGGACCAACACATTTTAAAGCCGTTTTATTGATAATTACCATAGAAATGAATATGAATAATGTACTTTGAATTGCAAGTAATCTCCATCCAAAAAGAATAATGGGGTTTAAAGAAAAATTTACATTAAATCTTGATTTTAAAATACAATTAAACCATAACATTTACATATGAATGTAAAGCACACTGCTCATATTCTGCTCAGGTTTTCCACTGCAGCTCTATTAAACAGTAAAGTGGGAATGAGCAATTCCCAATTCTTCTATCAGAAAACTTAAAACCGTATAGATATGCTGTAGGGAACTCACTTAAATTAATCTGAAACAGGCCAAAAAGGTGAAAGTGGACGTGGCAGGTTATAAAGTTACTGTGATATCACAGGTAATGGTAATATAGAGCACCTGCTTTACCTTGGAGGCTGGCTGGGCAACGTCACTAGTTTGGATTTGTGCTTGCAAGATAGAGAAGACTCAACCCCCTTAAAAAATGGTTGCTAAGATATCAGACCCGATGAACTGTAAAAAGCTTATCTCCTGTTTCAGATGCATTGTCTCTTTAAAAACACCTTCCAATACATATGTCCATCAAACTCCTCAAAACCCTCACAAATCTTTTTAAAAATTTATAATGGCAGGCAATAAGTTGAATCAGGATGCAAATTATGTTCAGACACCATATAAATGGGGGACTGAAAGCTCCCAACTTGTTAAAATACTACCAGGCAACATATATGGAAAAATGCATCCTATGGGACTAGCCCCCTCACCAGAGCAGATGGACAACTTTAGAGGCAGAATTATTAAATTTGTACTCTCCATAATCCTTAATGTGGATAAAACCAGAAAACTGATCTAACGCAGCAAACTTAATTCCTGCTGTAAAAATTTACACTCAATATGAGACTGTTGCGTTTGCACATATCAAATGAGGTCTTACTACACCCTCTTACTCCCTTTTTGGAACAAGCATGTATTGTCACCATGACAGGCACACATTTTAACAACTGGGCAGGATACAACATACTTTTCCCCCTAGGCATTGCTCCTCTGCAATTTTTTTCCAGAGCTTCATTCCATATTTTCCTTCCCTATAGATTCCCCAGTTGTACCTTACTCTCCATTTCCAAACCTTTATTTGTACATATAACTGTCTAAACCAGTGGTTCCCAAACTTTTCCAGTTCGCGGCACCCTTAGAGTCTCCATAATTTTTTCAAGGCACCCCTCCAAAATAATTACAAAGCAGTCCCATTTTTTAAGTATTTAAATCAAAATAACTTAAAAAGTATTTAGGTCAGGACAGAAATACTTAGCAAGTATTTGCATAAATAATATACATAGATCCAAGGGAAAAAATATTTTTGTATATTTTTTTTCAATTATATTTCTGTAAAAGAATAATTTACAGCTAATATTAAGAGGAATAAGATCAAACAAAATAAAACAACATATACGAAAATCATCACACTGTGCACCTTCATCCACACACACTGTGACCCTCTTCATCCACTCAGTCTGCCCCCTCCTTCATTCTTCTGCCCCTCTGTTTCTTTTCACCTTGCCTTCTGTTCCTTTACTTACCATACTTGGCCTTCTTTCTTCTATCTTCTCTTCTATCTTCTTACCAGTGCGGCAGCGCCCGGGACCCAGCATCCTCCTCTCTCCTGCCGCTTCTCACTTGAATTTGTCGGGCGTGATGATGTCATGTCCAACATTCAGTGAGACGCGAGGAGGGGAGAAGGATGCTGGGTCCCCAGCGCCGCCAGATTGGTAAGTTGTCTTTTGTTTTTTTTGGCTCCTAGCCCCGGCACCCCAGTAACAGCGCCGCTGCACTCCTGGGAGCAGCGCAGCGGCGCACACTTTGGGAACTGCTGGTCTAAACTGATGTTATTACCAAAAAAACAAATAAAATATAAAGGGTAAAATAGACAATTTCTTGGATTTACTTAAGGGCCTGTCACAATAGAAGCAATATTTTTGTGGGTTCAAACAATATACCAGGCGTTGGTAAATGCAGCTGGAAGATGAACCCTATCAACCTGTTTGAATAGCTCTCTTTCTACTGCATTAGCAGGCCCCAGCTGCCCTGTAGAATGGTTTGGATCCTGTATGCTAGGGGCTTACCTAACTATTGTCTTTTTGGTCATTTGGGTATAGGCTCCAATATCATGCTGCAGGCTGTGTACCAGAACTCAGCAAATACAGTACCTCCAATAGTGTCCGACTCACCGCTTCTCCGTGAGTGCTGATCTGGAAGAGACGTCACCAATTCGGGTCACGCTACTTGAGGACACGGTGGCTAGGTAAGCCCACATACATAACAAAACAAAGACATTGAAAAGCACCTCACTACACACACAAAAACACAACAAAGAAATGAACGAAGGAGCAGTCACATTATATATCTTTCAGGAGTGTAAACTTTTTCCCGTCACTCAGCTGACAGCTAACCTATTCATGGAGTCTGAGAAGGAAAGACAAATTACAATTAAACATACAAAACCAAACTTCATACATTCAATGGAGGTAATTTATGAGACTCAAAACCAGCTATGTTCTCATTACGATTATGAAGAAAGATGCCAGTGTATGCAGAGCAGCACAAGTTAGCACAGTCTGAGGGGAGGAGTTAGGTGGAATGTGGATGTTGCTTCTCAAGTATGGAGTAGGCAGCGTGTCTACTTTGAAGGAACAGTGCAAAAATATATATAAAACAGTAAAACATATATATAATATGAAATCCAACACATAAAAACATACATCCATAGATGCAAAGATCGGTAGATTGAAACACGTTGGCTGGGAATTCATTCTCGCTTGAGAGAAGCTTTTCCTCCAGGTTCTGTGTTAGTGGAGTGCCATTTCTCTATTGTGATCATACAGACGCTTGTATCATCTAGTGCGGGGTAAGAGGCCACCCATAGCGGGATGTGCTGAGATTTTTCTTTATGAATGTATGCTTTTATATGTTGGATTTTATATTATATATAGTTTTTATGTTTTCTGCTGCAATAAAAACCTTTGAATATAAAAGGTAAAGCAGTATCAGCACTTTTTTCTTCTTACACATATGGATAATGATTTGAGATCGGTACATACGCTCTGGAAATAAGAGGATCTGCATAAGTGAAGGAATAAAGAAAAAGGAATAAAGAAAAATGAATAAGATTACACTACATGCCAATAATTATCTAGGTTCTTGTAAGTGCATACCCATAAGGGGGGAGATTTCTTGGGACGCGGTGGTGTTGCATGCTAAATCCACAAGGAAAATAAAATATATAGTTTTTAACAGGATTATACTATGGTTGTCCTCCTCTTTTATAGTTTACATAAACCATTGTGAGGATATACAAGGCATTTCATGACAAGAGTCCGTTGGTCTGAGCATATGTATACGTTGGAAACACTCGAGTACACATATATGAGATTTTCAATCAATACAGAGGATCAGCTGTGTGGACACTGCTTTATGAACATTTCTCATTGACATTTCCCTTTTATTTGTTCTGGGTACTTGTACCAGTTACTAGTGCCATTCCTATATCTGTTTATTCATTCTGTATTGTTTACCTCATTTGTGAATCAGGGGTGAGATATAGGAGGCAGCTTGTATACTGGGGTTTGCGCTAACATACCACTTACTATTGTTCTGTGTATAATAAAATACAAAGGGTGGATCCCCAATAAAGATGCAGCCTATGAGTAATATTACAGGTTATTTGACAATGCCATACACCAAGTACTTTTTTTTATAGAAAAAGAGAAGAAAAGATCTTCAGTTGGATAAACCGAAATAGCTGTAAAATCGCCCATTGTGTGCTGCTCTGCGTTTAATGGGAAGGGAAAGAGCATTGAGGACACCTAAAAATAGTCATCAACTGATGACTATGATAAAGAAATTAATACTAACATAGTATATAGTTTTTGTTTTGTAAATGTCAGACATACCAATAGAGATCAAGCAGCATTTACAGTCCATCAGACCTTAAGATAAGCAGTCAGTAGTGGTCCATGGAACAGCCACACTCAACTAGCAGCACAAGGTAGATGTAAAACAGCTCAAAAGTTAAGCTTAAAACTACTTAATACACATAAAGAAATGCATTACTGCATAGCTAACAGCAACTGTAAAGAATAAGAATCAGTCTGTGTTCCCTGATGTTGAGATTAGGTTTTCACTCAACCAAGCTGTTTCTTTTAATTAGGAAATAAAAGAGAATGAATACAACTTTGACGACGTTAATGCCGTCTCTGAAACTTGGAATTATAATGCCCATAGCCTGAATAAGAATTATTTGTATATGGAGCAGTCTAGTCAAGTAGCACTCATTTAGGGATAATTACATCATGGAGCGTAGTTTTACTTACCAGCATTATCAATAACCTCTTCATTTCAATAGATTGCCACTTAACCAAGAACATTTAACCCCAAATTGTGAAATTGAATAGACTGACATGGAGATAGCACATTAAAGAGGGAAGCTATTTTATTTGGTCAACAATGGATTCCTGATGTGTGCCAGGATGTTACACTGCAAACCATGACAGGAAGCACAATATTATTATTATCGTAGATACAATATTGAAACAATCATACTACAAACAAAACAATATTTAGCATCATCATTATCATAGAAGGCCATGTAATTGTTACCATATAATCTATTGTTTCCTCTGTCACTGCTTTGTTTTTGATAATTAAAGTTGTTAGAAAAGGTGATGCACTTAGCACAAAGTAGTGGTAAATTCAGTTTTAAAGTAATTACCACAAGATCATCTAAACATATGGCCTGGATCCAGTATACTGTAGAAAACTGGTGGGACATAATGAATGCTTGGAGCCTCCTTTCTATTTAATGAAAGGTGATGCTAATCTCATCTCATCCACTTTTTCAAGTGGGGGCACACATCAGTGTTATCTCAAGGCTCAATTTTGCTAGTACCTGCATTCAGTTACAACCCAACATTTAAAGTATGTTTCCAACCCTGACAAAAAATGTGTTTTACTTATTTTTAAATAAAAACAAAAGACAAATCTAAATCTCCAACAGTTTCCCCTCTGCAGGATGCTGTCTGAGGCGAAGTACTAAACTCATGATAGGAACAACCCACTGCTTTATGTTCACTAGAATTAAGCTCTGAATTGTATAATCCAGACAAACATGCTTACTGTACAGAATAACAATTTCCATACATTTTACTGCTCCCACCTCATCCACCTGTGTCCTTGTCATGTGCAGCAAATCTTTCCACCACTGTTATACATCAGGCCACTTCGTTCCCCACTGTACAGCGCTGCTGACCTTTACGGCGCCATATAAATAAATGAAAACAATGATAACTAGTTGTTCTCAGTTTGACGTTTTACAAAAAAACAGGAGGGAAGTAGGTTCGGAGGACATTTGAGGGAAAAATTACTTCACAGAAAGGATAGTGGGTAAGTGGTAAAGCTCATCAGCTGTGGTAGAGGCTAATACTATAGAGCAATTTAAACATGCTTAGGATAGACATAAGAAATATCCTTACAAAGAATAAAGGATCAAATGGAGTTTGAGATTAACATAGGCTAAAATATAGGCAAACTAGATGGGCCAAGCAGTTCTTATCTGCTGTCAAATTCTATGTAAGGGGGGTATTCAATTAGCACCAAGCTTCCGCCGCATTAACACTATTACCGTTATCACGGTAAGTTTAACCCGGCTTTCAGGGAGCTGCGAGCTGAAAGCCAGCATTAGAACTGCAGTAATAAAGGTAATTACGCACATTACCGTAAAAACAGTAATAACGCGCAGGCCACGTTACTTTTGACGGTAACGCGGCCAATTTTATATGCCCCATAGTTTGTTCCTCAAGCACCGATGCAAATCTTTTATGGGTAAAATGATATTAGACACTTGAGGGCAGATTCAATCCCCTAAATACTGCACGAGTTGCCTCCAGAACGGCCGCGATACACCTTGTGACAGAAGTAACGCTGACTTTTACTCCCGCCCCATAAAAGTGTGAGCAAAACTCAGCGCTACTTTTTATCATAGTATCGGTAAAAAAGCACGTCCGTGATGTTCTTAAGAACATAGCGGACAATTGAATCTGCCCCTTTGGGCTCTATTTACTAAGGGTGTGCACCGGGCCCTTTTAGTGTTTTGGGTTCTGATTAGCTTGAGGTTTTGGGTTCTGATTTGTTTTGCCAAAACACATGACGAAAGGTTTTGGTTCTGATTTATGGTTTTGGGTTCTGATTTATTATTAAAAAAGCATAAAAAGTGCTAAAATCTAGTTTTTTGTTGGTTTTTCACTCCTATGCTATTATTAACCTCAATAACATTCAATAACAATCATTTCCACTCATTTCCAGTGTATTTGGAACACCTCGCACTTCACAATATTGTTTTTAGTCCTAATCGTTGGACCGAGGTAGCTTTCTGGACTGCGTAGTGTAGTGGCTTCAGCATTAAGAGGAAGTGGGTCTTGGTCTTTCCCTACTTTATCCCCCAAATTTTGGTACTCCATTATATGCAGTGTTACAGTACTATTTTTTAAATACTGCAAGAACAGTGAACAATTTTTAATAGAATGCAGTATTAATGTTAATGGACTGCAATAATTTTTTTTAGACTTTTTAGAATATTTTTTTTAAAAGGATTTTTGTCGAATTAAAATTTTTTGGGAAGATTTTTTAATACTTTTAAAATAAAGATGCACTTAGCAAAACAAAGCACAGGACAAAAGCACCGCTGGACTCAGCAAGTACAGAGCACTGGACTGCTGCACCACTGGACTCAGCAAGGACAGAGCACTGGACTGATGCACCACTGAACTCAGCAAGGACACAGCACTGGACTGATGCACCACTGGACTCAGCAAGGACACAGCACTGGACTCGGCAAGGACAGAGCACTGGACTGATGCATCACTGGACTCAGCAAGGACAGAGCACTGGACTGATGCACCACTGGACTCAGCAAGGACAGAGCACTGGACTGATGCACCACTGGACTCAGCAAGGACAGAGCACTGCCAAAAGCACCACTGGACTCAGCAAGGACAGAGCACAGCACAGCACGAGAAATAGCAGGACAGAGGACCACCTAACACACCCTCCCTCTTCCCTGATCAATGCCCGAGTGAAGATGGCGGCGGCAAGCGGGGAATTTAAAGGTTCCGAGTATCGCGAGATCCGACAGCGGAATTATGACTCAGAGCCTCGTTTTAAGTTTCGGAATCGGCGGGAATACCTGGACAGTGCTCGGATCCGCAATGTTCGGGGGGGCTCGGATTCCAGGAATCCGAGTGCGCTCATCCTTACTATTTACGACCTAGGTGCTGTAGCACGGCTGCAATTTAATAATGACCCGCCCCTGAACCAATACTTTTTTCTGTTAAGCTTTTCGCAGCCTAATACATTACCTACTGCTACTTTCTATGTCTAGAGATCTATAGGGACAGCAGTAAGTACCAGTAAACAGATTCATGATCTTGAAATCTATTATTTCTCCAGCAATAAACCTTTGAAAAATAAGAAAAAGTAATGCATTTTTTGTCAGCGTTTACCCCTCTAACTTATCAAAATATATAATGCTAATATTTTACCTTCTTCCAAGTGCCATTTATAAGTTTATTAGTTTACATACATTACACAAACCTACTAGCTAGAGACCTCTGATCACCCAACATTTAAAGATGCCACAATAGCGCTGTGACATTACTAATACTTCAATTTGCACCACCATAAAGAAGCACAAGAGGTGGGGACCACATGACAATTCCCATATTGCAATGTGCTCTGTTCCTAGTCCGTATGGCTCAGTAGTTTCAGTAAATAGGCTAATTTGTTTTAGAATAAGTCTAATTTTACACGAAAAAGCATCTGAAACTAAGCCCGTCCTGCTACCAACAAATCAATTCTATAGACAATTACTGGACTTGCAAAACCACCTAAGCATATAACTAGCTAGAGTGGGTTACAAAAGTTTGGCGGGGACTTCCTCCAGACATACTGCTTCCCCCTCCCCCAATTGGGTGAGGGAGGGAGCGGCTGGAGGCCTCCCCAGGTCTGTCAGTGACTGGGCTCTTCTCAGGTGCTGCTGTTGCAGACAAGGTGAAGGCGGGAGCGGGAGAGCCGAGCGCGCTAACTACCTTCCACCTCCCGGCACAGCAGCAGCAGGAGGGACCGGTGGGCGTGGTCTCAGCTGAGAGCTGGTTGGTCGGAGGTGACGGGAAGGGCTCCGGATTGGCCCATTGGAAATGTCACGTATCAGGGCGCCAGAATACAAGCTGTAGCGGGATGTCGAGAGAAGTGAAAACTTTGCATTACAGTCTACAGAGCCTGAACATTCCATGTACCGGTCATCAGAGGTACGAGTCTGCCGCACACACACTTGGGTTATAGCTGATCACAGCTCTGCTTCCACTGATCGCGTAAAAGATTTGTTTCATGCTCTGGCTGGAGTTCACCCATTCATTCAACGTGCATGACCTAGAGGGAGAGGTAATATATGGTTTTATTCCTACACTGTTTAATGGCCATATAACACTTCCTTAACCTTCAGATCGCGGGCAAAAAGTTATTTTTACTTTTTATCTCCATGTCCAGGCAGTGCCCTCTATCCCAGACGCCCATCGGTATTTCAGGGCACTTGTTGCTGAGCCATGTTAACTGCTTACTTGCTGATTACCATTTCCCTCCATTAAAGCGAAGGGTATGCCTCCTTGTGATCGGCGCACATGGGGTTAATATTATTCAGCAGACAGTCACTTTGGAGACACCCCAGGGTTTAATGTTACACTCACTTAACTTTGCCTTCCCGGGATTTGGCCATTTCCTTTGCGCCAAAATTAACAGACCCCTGAAGTCCCGGGCAGTTCAGGCGCCCAAACTATTCTGCTAATGTCACTTGTACAGTATCTGGGTCTGTACTCTTATGTTATATATCACAGTTAATCATTTAAACTTCCTATTAACTGTTCAACCAACTTTTTTTTGGGGACTAATTTTAACCTGGCAAGGTATAAAATTGGTAACATTTTAGCATTTTGTTTTCTTTTTAGAAATGGAAATAACAGGCTGCTTAACATTAAACGATTTAATAAGCACAAAGAAAAATAAAGTTGACCAAGAAAAAGATGCAAGGATTGCACAGAAGGTATGTATAAGTAATAATGTCATTTGAATTATTTTCTCTGCTATTAACTGGTTCTGATTAACATAATTTGTTTCTCTTTATTGCCATTAATAGGTTATCTTCATGCCTCTACATTTCAATGTATACACTATTTTAAACTATATCTGTTTTATTTAATTCTTTGTCATTATCTTGGTGTCATAAATCTTCTGATTGTCATTCTGTTAGAAAATATATGCACTGCTATGATTTTCTAAATTATTAATGAATATAAAGCAAATGTCTAGAACTGCTGTAATAATATTTACATTTATTAGTATTTCCTGGGTTATATTTAGGATTGTTGTGGTTCCTAATTAAAAAACGCATACTGGGTATTTTATACGTCATTCATTTAGAATCTTTGGGTATTCATAGATTATAAATTGGCAATATTTTTGTGTGTAATATATATATATCAATTATTTTTATGTGCTATTTACACTTTATTCTTGAATGTGTGCATATCTGTCAATTTTATAATTAATTGTTATACTGTTATTAGATTTGGTGCTGCTTTTGTCTTCGTGTTCTTAGATCCTTTTCTAAGGTTTTTTATTTCTTCTTGGTGTTCTTCTACATAGAAATGTTTTGAATTATATGCACTGTTGCAATTGTTTTTATTGGTATTTGTATATATCTTTTTTAAAATTGCATTTATTTTTGTTCTGTATTTTCTAAGGAGAATATGTTTGATAGATTCAGAATAAGTCCAAGGGTACCATTAAGAGGTGAGCCGATTGATCTATCCAAACAAAAGGGTCTTACCCCAGAAAGATTTCCGATCACTCCAGTGAAATCAGGGGATAGACCTCTTCCAGAACCATGGACACCCACCGCCAATCTGAAGATGCTTATTAGTGTTGCTAGCCCAGAAATCCGGGACAGGGAAAAGAAAAAAGAGCTTTTCCGCCCTATAGAAAACAATGAACAAGAGGACATTGGACCTGATGCTCAAGTAAGTTAAAAAAAAATAATAATAATACAATTATTGTATAGATAATTGTGGTACTTTATTTGTATATATTTCAGGTTCTAACTTGAACATTTTGTCTTTAACCTTGTTACTTTTAGGTACAATGCACACACATCAAGCTTTGCTATTAAAAAATAACTTGTATGCTAACTAGCGGTTCAGTATATGGTATTTTTACACTCCCCACCCCCAAGAAAACTAGAGTATTCAAGAAGCATAAATACAGTAAGGCTAAGACACTAATCATAACTTGTAATATATAACAGGCATGATACAGACCACCATAAAGCATAGTACAGAATGTTTTAAGAGGTATAAACAAAGGCACACAGGGAGGCAAGTTGGTACTCTCATTCAGAATGGCAATATACACCCTCTATTTGCTTGGAAGGTATACAGGTTCCCTAATAAAACTGTCTTGCATATGGTAATCGGTGGTAGTCAGTTTAACGATGCTGTCAACAATGACAGAGTTAATAGTGCCATAAAATGAATCATAACGCACCGCCATTAAAAAACACTTATGTATACACAGCACAGTTCCGCTGTGAGAAGAGCCCGACACTTTAAAATTGCGTCGCTTTGAGCCGCGACTTGCATATTTAAAGCTGCAATGCAACGGACCCGGTGTAGGATCATGTAATAATGTAAGTGTGAACTTCACCGTACCTGGGTTAGGATTAAAGTTCATACTTGCATTACATGATCCTACGCCGGGTCCGTTGCATTTCCGCTTTAAATAGGCAAGTCGCGGTTCAAAGCGACACAATTTTAAAGTGTCAGGCTCTCCTCATCGGAACTGTGCTGTGTCTGGGTATACATAAGTCTGTGTTTTTCACATCTCTGCGTTTATAATTCAGATTGTCGGTGGAAATACTGTTGGTGTTTACAGCATTGTAATATGGAGGTCAAAATTTTCACTTATATTTCTGATAACTTTATATCATGGTATTGAAACCATATATAATAAAATGTTCTGTTTTCTTGGCAGTTTGAGACGGTGGATGATATAGATGAGTTGGAAAAGAGGCCAAGTCGGAAGCAAAAAAGTCTGGGTCTTCTATGTCAGAAGTTTTTGGCTCGGTACCCTAGCTACCCACTATCCACAGAGAAAACAACCATTTCTTTGGATGAAGCTGCTTCAAGCCTTGGTAGGATTATACTCTAATAGGGAAAGACAATAATTTGTGTTGGGTAAAAAAGTAAATACTATTCAGCCTAGTTTATGTTTTGTGTCTAGACCCAAGCATTTGACCTTTCCAGACACTAAATATTTATCTTTTTTAGGTGTGCTTTTTAAGTGAAATTCTATTTCTCTGAATTTAAAAAGCTTGCGTAACTTTAATTATTTTAAAATGTATTATTGACATCACATGTTGCCTATATTAATGGCAGTTTGAGGGATGCTTTACTTGAAAATGTAAGGGGGATGGGTTTTGTTGTTTGGGTTTGTTTTTTTTTTTTTTTGTTTTGTATGTATTTAAGTTATTTTCTTTCCAGGAGTGGAGCGTAGACGTATTTATGACATTGTGAATGTTTTGGAGTCCCTGCATTTGGTGAGCCGTGTGGCAAAGAATCAGTACTGCTGGCATGGGCAGCACAACCTAAATAGTACTTTACAACACCTGCAGTTGGAAGGAGAGAGACAGAAATATGGTGCTCAAATTACTAACTTCCAGCACAAAGATCTTGGTGTGGAGCAGAGAAAAGAGTATTCCATGAACAATCTTGGTGCACTTTCGTTAGAATTGTCTGAAGCGGACAGTCCGTCAGGTGAGATAAGAGGATGAGAATGGGGTATTTAAGTTGTTTTGCTGCTAAAGCTAACTTTACAATTGCATTTGTCATGTCACAGCTGGGTTGTTCTGTAAACAACCTGGAGACTAGGGGTAAAATCAAAGGGGCATATTCAATTAGAATTCGCGGCCGTGATTGCGTACAGCCACACGGGTCCCGGTACCTCAACATCGTGGATTTCTGTGCGCTTCCCATAGGGCTGTGCACAGAAATCCGCAATGTTGCGGTACCGTAATGGCACTTTATAGGCGCAGCTGCGATTTCTAATTCAATATGGCCCTAAAAGTTCTAATTTTTGATGGTAAATTCAGTTCTGGTAGGTTTTTGCTTCGTCAAAACTATTACATTAGGGTAGATTGCTGTTTGTTTGTGTCGTCATTGTGTAGTAGAACACTGTAATTCCAACAACTTGTCGTCTTGCAGTATCTGCAAGCAGCCGCAAGGACAAATCGCTGAGGATCATGAGCCAGAAGTTTGTCATGCTATTCCTTGTATCTACAACGAAGACAATCACTCTGGAGATAGCAGCCAAAATCCTGATTGAGGAGACCCAGGATGTTTCAGATCACAGCAAATTTAAAAGTATGGATTATTTTAGCGTATGGTAGAAGTTTTCACAACTGTTTTTTTTTTTGTTTGTTTGTTTTTTTTGTGGTGCTTGTTTTGTTTTTAAAATTACTTTTAATGTAGGAGTGCATACTTTCATTTTGCTCATTGTGCATATACCAGGGCTGTTCTGGGAGTCCTATCATAGACCCACCCTCTTCAGTGAGGTCATTTCCCTCTCCACTGGCAGCCTGATATTGCCAGTGAATGGAGAAAGTGCTATGTGTATAGGGCTTTCTCCTGGAAGGGCTCCAGCAAAGCCAGAGATACTTTTAGCTTGATCCCATTGAAAATTACCAGCAACACCATTCTGATATAGCTCTGATATGCTGTTGTCTCCTTAGAGGTTCATGGGGCAGCAGTAAGTGCTGGTCATTAGGTTAATGCTGGATAAATCTCTGACTACTCCCGTGTTAACTATTTGTTAAGTAGCAATGAGTGGTGACAGAACCTTTTTTGACAGCGTTTACTGCTTATTGAATTGTCCCCCAAAATTGAAGACTTTGTCAGAAAGACTGGTGTATAATGTGATCTATTAGTAAAATCTAATTTTGCTCTATAGTGTGTTGACCTCTTTAACCCATATATCTTTGTCTATCCAGCCAAGGCACGACGTCTATACGACATAGCTAATGTGCTGACAAGTCTTGGGCTTATTAAGAAGGTGCATGTTACCGAAGAGCGTGGACGAAAACCTGCATTCAAGTGGATTGGACCTGTTGATTTCAGGCCAGAGAGTGGTAAGTTTCTTGAGTTTATATGAACCATTGAAAAACTGGATATACATACAAGCCCATTACTATATTCTGGGCCGGCTGTTAACTGCCAATGAGGATAAAAGTTTTAAGTCCAAGACATTTTATCTTATTGGTAAATTTAAAAACTGATATTTCATGCTAAAAAAATAAAACCATACAAATGGGGTGATATCCTTGTCAAAGTCTGTGACAGGACTATTCATTTATTAGTGATTTGCTTTTTATCAATTCATATTGTTGTCACCAGGCAGAATTATTTTAGTGTGTTAATCTAGGGCTGTGTACCCCTTCTTGTACTCTGAGAAACTGGAACAAGTATTGCATATCTCTTTGGTTTTGCTGCATTATCTGTCCGTCACCAAGTTTCTGGCACTTCTCTGAAGAATGTTATGTTTTCTATACTATACTTTATACATTCTGATTGTCACACTGAATATACATGTATTATACTTGTAGACCAGAAGATGGAAGTCACAACTACTACTCCTTCACCAGACTCAAAAAGTAATGGTTTAATTTTTACATCCGAAAACAGTAAACAGAGATTTCTCCGTCATTCGTCATTTAACCATGTTCAGTCCATCCATACTGTGAAGAGGAAAGTCTGTTCTGAGCCAAACAGTCCGCAGAAGACACGGAAAGGTAGGTTCTTTGTTCTGGGGGCAACTGACGTTACTGTAAAATACAATGTCCCTCCTACTCTCTCCAGTGGATATAATCTAATGTACCTGATTTTAAATGACATTCCTGAGAACCAGGCACTTAGCTGACTTTAAGCTACTGAAATATTTTAAAATAAGAAAATACTTTAACAAAACCGACTGTTATAAAGACGGTTCTTGGTTAGTGATTGTAAAGGTTTTTGCTTACTTTATTACCCAAAAACCTCTGCTATGGTCCACTCGGAGGATTTAATGATGAATTGCGCTATGCCCCAATTAGACATGTCAGGATGATCATGGATTGTGACAAGTATGAAATATTGCAAAAAAAATAGAGACAATTCATCCAGTCTTAAAATGTTATGAATAACAGATTGTCCTGTGTATTTAAAATATATATACATATATATTTGTTTTATTTCTTCTAGAGGGCACTAATGACTACTCTTCAAAGATGGCACATTTAGCGTCTATATGTAGACAGAAGATAGAAGAAGATATCAAGTGAGTTATGTTATGGTTATCTATTTATTGCAAGCAAAGAAAAATAAATTTTCACTGTGTTTTAGATGTGACTTGTCTATAGACTTTTTTGACTATTCTTGCACTGGTCCTGTTTCTTTGTCACTTAGAGGTATGAATTTATTACATGTTTAAGTTTACTGGGTCAAGTTAAGGAGCTTGTAATTGCATATATCTTGTTTGTTTCTGAATGCTATGGCCCTTATTTAGAGTTGAGCAAAACCATGTTGCACTACAGGGGAGTGGGGACAAATTTAAAATTTGCTGACTGATTAATGAGATGCATCCTTAACTCTAAATCTGTGTGAAAATAAAGCTGCGCAGTTTGGTCTACATATAATAGCTGCCAGTATTTCCACTGTATGCAAAACAAATGCATTGGCACATTACATTACAACATGTATGTCCAGATGCATGCACACTAGCTGAATTTATTACTAGCTGATTTTTGTTATGTCTTTCATTTGTGGGTGGGAGAGTGTGGTTGAATAAGGATCTTATGCTAATGGAAGTTGTCCACCTTGTCTATGTGCAGTTCTCTTTGAGAAGCACAAAAATGTCCCACTGATGTTTAAAATGGTGTGGTGAAACAGGCAGACGTCGCCAAGGTCGTCCTCCTTGTCTGGCCAATCAGTACGCTGGTCCTGCAATGTTGGCCGAGCAGCAGGACTGCACTGTGTGACTGGGGTTTTAAATTGATCTTTGCTTTTATGCAGGAAAAGTTAGTCATTGACTTCTTTTTGAAGCTCTTTCTGCATAAGGCATTCAGTTAATGGGATTGGATCTTGGCAGCTGTATGTGGACTTAACCATAAGGGTTTTTAAAATATAGTTTTATTTCCTTGGATTAACTGCCTATGATCTCTTTTCAGGTGCCGCAAAATTACCTCCGATAATACAGCAAATGGAAATGTAGGGCATCTGCCGTTCTCGTTTGTTGTGCCTGTTTCAGTGGATCCTGACTATTCTGCCAAACATTCTAGTCACCGGGAGCCCTCAGTATCCCAGAATGGGATAAATACACAGCTAAATGTTGTACCATCGTCTAAGTTGGACGACGGTAGCCATGGTTTTCTTGCTAACCAGCCATACGTGTATGTACCATCCACATCAGTTTTCATGCTATGCGGAAACCCTGCCATTGATGAGGTTTTGGGGAGATCATCTCCAACTTCAAATCGTAAGACTACACCAGATAGCAGCCAACCAGCCAAGCAACAGAGGACTGACCGCAGTGATAATACTCCACATGCTTCGGTAGGATAAAAAGATTTTAATTTCCCATGTCACTATAATGAACAGTGTATTTTTTGCCAGTGATGTCAATGGTTTAATACTGTATTCTAGTGCAGTTTAGATTTATTTTATAATGACTTTTAGGGGTTACATTTCACTACATATTGTTTACCTGTTATTGAAACTGTCCACAGTTCAGTATTTTTAAAAGTTTTCTTTTTGGTCCTTTTGAGTTTTTAAACTGATTTGTGTGAGTATAATCATATTTATTTATTATTTATTTATTTTTTATTTATTCTATTTGTAGATGCTTTGCACACCTGAGACTTCTTTCTGTGAAACCAGCATTCCACAAAAGTTAATACATCCTGGAGAGGAAAATGAAACTCATACAGTCTCCACAAACATTATGCAGGAAGCAATGACCGAGCCATCTGCAATTAAAGATGCCTTAAAAACCAAAGAACAAGCATCACAAGAAAATATTAAATCTACAGCCCTAACACAATATCTCTATGTTCCTTCTACAGCTGGTGAGTGAATTAGTGACCAGTGACAAACTATTTTGTAGCATTTTTTCTTTTGTAATGAAATGAAACCTTAGGAGTGAGCAAACTAAGCAAGCTTTTCACAAATCTTCTGGGGGGGGGAGATACACAATGTAATTTAGAAGAGAAATGAAAATAAACTAGTTAAAATAGCTTGGACACATCTAGTGGATTAGGGGGGTGTAACTAAAGATAACATCTTGTTTTTTTTCCTAACTGCCAATTCCCTAATGGAGAGAGGCGTTCGCAGTATAAATTACACCTCCCCACCCATCTTTTAAAGCACATGGTGATCAACAAGAAAGCCCAACAAAGAACATATTGTCATGTTTATTTTTCTAAAACTTTCTGAATACTGTTAGTGGTGGGGGTGGTTTTGGTTTTATTTTGTTTATGAAAATTATATATAACATGATGTATTTATTCTTAGGATTAAATGGCTTCAATATCTTTCTTCCTGCAAGTCAAGCTACAGGTGCTTTGGGTATTCCGCAGAGTCGATTACAAAATATTAATGTTCCCTATGTGATGGTGCCATCCACACACCTAGCAGCTTTCCCATTTATCTGCTCTCCTGCAATTCCTGCCTCCCACTCTGTTGCCTCTAATGGGCCTGCTTTGAGTCATGGGAGTATGAATTACAATTTATCTGGCATGGCCACACCTCCTCATATCATGTTTGGCAGCTCTGCAGTGGGATCTTCTCTATTATCCGAGCCTCCTCCAGATGTACCACACAGTGTTCCTCCAGTGTATGTGAGCCAACACTCTGCCACTTCGGCAACCTCAGAGTCAGGTCAACCAGTTCCTGTCAAATTGCATAAGGTGAGGATCATGTTTTCTTGACTTCCATTAACTGCATGTATAATTTAAGTTTCCATTTTAAAAATTATAGTTTGTGTAATTAAAGTAAAATCATCACCAGGATCATAATGACTTGCCAAATAACTTTAAACAGCAGCTTGGACTCCTTCAATAAAGCCTGAAATTGGGTTGGTGTTGTGGCTGGTAATCATTTAAACTGATTGCCTGGAAAGCATCCAATATTATGGTGTTTATGAGGTTGTCAAAAACTGAGTGATATCATTATGATGTCCCCAGGACTTCCTTCAGGCTGGGAGCAGCCTAGTCAGCATGGAATAACTGATCAATTCTCCACAGTAGCTCTGCATTAATAGATCACAGATCATGGCAATCTTAACCCGGGTTATGACATTGTTACACACACCCCTCAAATAGCCTATAGTCTGTTGCACAGATGCATTTTGCACTCATGAGTTCAAAAATGTATGAATTTCACACAAATTAATGTAATCCCATGTTCCCTTAAAAGGGGGGGGGGGGGGGGGGGCTTAACCATCCAAATTTTCCCCACCTTCCCAGGGCAGTATTCCCACTTACACCCACCTCTATGAATTAGTACACAGAAAATGCTTAATCAGTCTAACTGCATTATAATCTACAAGTAATACTTCTGCAACCCTCTAATTCTGGCATATTTGTTCATATACTCATACGACTTAGCCAGTTAAGTTTTTTTGTTTGTGCCAATTACCTACCTTTTGGGTAAAATAATGAAAGCGTTTTTGTGTTTGCGCATTTCTTTATATAAATCGCCTACAATAAAACTCCAATATCCTACCAAAAGAAAGACTTGTGTTCCAAAAATATAACATTTTCTTGGATTGACTAAAAATGCAACTTATTCCCCTTGAAAATTTGTCTCCATAACATAAATAATGTTTTTTTTGGCTTTCTGATTGTTTTATGCTGGGTAACATGTCATGGGGCAAGGAGAGTTTCACTAAAATCTATTTTCCATTAAAACATTGTGCTTATTTCAGCTATTAAAGTAGGAGTGGAAAGACACTGCCTGCTTCATGTGCTTCCATTTCTATTAAATCCAGTGATAGGATTTCTTTAAAAATGTGAAAGCAAACAAATGCACTGCAATTTCTGGTAGATGTTACAGTAGCACAAAACTTCTTTTTGTGGTGGTCGACTCTTAATGTTATGTCCCCTCTCCTTTTTCTCCCCTCATATCAGTCACCTACACCGGTAACTCCAAAGAGTGTTCGTCTGCTTCACAAAGACACGTTCTTCAAGACACCTGGCAGCTTGAGAGTGTCTCCAGCTCTTCGGAAAAAGGAAAAGTCTCACGCTCGGAACTCCAGCTCTGCGCAGAGGAGGCTGGATATTTGCAATAATGACTAAATGGGTGCTCTCTGTCTGTAGGAATATTGAGTTTGATTTGCATTCCTTAGATCTAAACATTTAAACGGATGCAAAATATGCTTTTTATTCTACAATTACCTAAGCAGGTAAAACGTGTCTACAGCAAAATATGAAACAAGATATTCTATGATAAAACTTGTTACTTGGTGTACTATTTTGGTGGGTTGGCTACGTGAGCAATAATCCACATAGGACTATGCTAATTGGCTTTTTCCTTGTGTCCATATTACTGGTCACAAAGAAGTAGGTTTGCAAATGTCACTGCGTTTATTTTTTCAGATTGTTCTATTGTTCAAGCTGTGTGTAACGAAAGCTGTACATTCCATTACCATGGCGGCACACTAACTACTGTTCGGGTGAGCCACCTTCAGTCCCCAACGCTGTTGATGTCGCATGGTGTTTTGGTAACCTAGACGAATTACTTGAATATTGATTGTTACCTGTATCCTAGTCGTTTTTATTACAAATCTTCAGTATATGTACACGAGAGAAAAATGTGAAGGAATGTATTCTGCTTTACTTTGGCACCTAATTAACTCCCGCCTCCCTCTCTCATGAAAAGACAAAGGAAGAGGTAAAGGACTATAAAAAAAATATTTATAATCTTATGAAATTTGTCACATAAGTGCACAGATGGACCAATTATCTTGTTACTCATCCATTATTTAACACCATTGTATCTTTTATCGATATGTAAAGTAGTGTTAATCTCACTATGCCCTAAAATCCTCTTGCTCTACCATTCAGCAGAGCGTTTTAAGGGACCTCTGTATTGTGTTGGAACTTGGAGAGTGAACATAATGTGCTATGTTCAATAGGTGTTAACACTACAGTAGTAATTGTAATTCCTGAAATTTTACCTTTTTAATAAGTGTATATATATATATATATACTTTTTTTTTAACCTAGATGTTGGTCATCATTCCTTTTGAAGGAAACACATATTTTTTAAAAATGCTGAAGATGGCTGAAAGTACTTAATTTTACTATAGTTATTAATTTTACACTATAGTCATGTATGTGTATATTTTTATTTTTCACTGTTTTAATAGCAGTCATACTGTTGGTAATAAGGTGATGCTTATTTGCACTAAGTTGCATGCTCAGAATGCAGCACGCTGTATGGGTTACCAAACCATTTACTCTTCAACTATTAAGTGTTAATAGGGCTGTCAAAATACTTGAATGTATTTACCATGTTTACATTTCTCATGGTGCTATTTTCCCACTCCCATTATAATTATTTTGTTTTGGGTTTTTCATATTAAATACTGTTTAATGTGATACATAAATCTAGCAGTGCAATAATAGAAGTTTCTGTCCTGCTGTTTGTTACACCTCTATTCTAGGTCTGACTTCTGTGCTCCTTTAGCTATGTTGCTAATAGCTCTAAACATGTGTACAGGGTGTTCTGTGCATCACAGAATTTAAATGTGATTTTTTTTTTTTTTTTAAATGACCAATAAAAATGTGTTATTACCATACAACCAAAATATAAGACCATAAGTTTACAATGGGAGGTGTGGGAGTCCTGCTATACATAAAGAATTCATATTCTGATGTCATTGAGGGTCCAAATGGGTTAATAATGTATCCATGCTTTTAAATGATTGGGGCTATTTGCTTGCTCTACTCATTTTTATTCCTAAATGTGTTTGCATAACTCCTATGATAAAGTGGTAACTGGTAACTTTTTTTTGTTTGTTATCTTGTGCTGAACATTTGAACATCATCTTAACACACTTCCTTAGAACACATCTATGTTTGCCATTGAAGCCTCATGTTACCAGACCTGGACAACCTCACTATCCTGGTTGAATAGTCCAGGGAGAAGAACACAGAACCAACGTGAGTGTGCACAGTATTTGTATCTGAAGAGATCCACCATAAAATGGACATGGCTGGATACAACCCTGTGCTTTCTGGGGGCAGTTGATAAGGACAAAAGAGTTAAAGAAAAATATATTGTGATGATATTCCTTATTCTGCTCGCCTAAATATATATTTGTAGTGCACTGTCCCTTATCCACGTTCCTGGCTTCTAGTAATGTTCTAATTCTAGGTTCCAAGGCTCGTGATATTCTGCCTTATTGATGCCCACTGTTCAGTTTGTGAAATGGGGTAAAACATGATATGCCAATCCTAGTCCCAGTTTAAAATGAAATATATATTGAGTGACTGGCTTTATTTAATCCACATTCTTTTCTTCTTTTTTCCCACATGATGGCAGCATTTCCTACCATACGACCACAAAGCAAATGTGTTATAACCCATAATAAGCAATAGCAATATTGGTTTATATAGTCTAGGAAAAGTTTGTTAAATCTCTAAATGAAAGAAATGGTGTGCTGCAAACCATGTGGCTATGATGGCAGGGAGGCATTGCTACATTTCCAGTTCTATATATTATGTAAACTTTGATGTTATTCAAAGATGGGGACTAGACTGTTTGTCAATGTATTTTATTTTTACCTTTTGTGGTACCTTTAATGCCAAAGGGTCACACTATCAAAATGTCATTGATCTCTGATAGAAGTCTGATTATTTATTTTAAATTGCTCAGCACTGCAATTTAACAAGAACATATCATTGGGGCAGCTGACTGATACTGGAATGAGCAGTAAAAGACAACTTCTCCTGGTCAGTCTATCAGTCTGTGCATATGTACTTTTGGTTCCACATGTTGAGCGTTTTATTTTTTATTTTAAAACATATTTTGTGATGCTTTTGGTCTGTTAATTACATCCTGAGGCAACAATGGAACAGGTTTTGCAGCTGTACAAGAATCACATACACTTGTTAAATTGTAATCTCCAATGGTAACACTTCAGTATAGAATGAAGAGGGGGGAAAAAAAAAGCCCTATACCTGATGCAAACTCCAATTTTTACCAACAACCATTTCTTTATATCATTAAAAATAAATATTACGTCCTATTAAGCTCAAAAACCCATTAAAACATGCACAAAGTTTTGAGACCCACCAATCCAGGGATTCCTCAGTGAAGATTTTGCATGCACTAAGCCAGAGAATAAAAAAAAAAAAAAAAAATATTTTGCCCTATATATCAAAATGATAACACTGCTTGCCTCCAAGATTTATCGGCTTTCACCAGCAAAGGATTTCTCAAATTTAAGTATTACAGTGGTACCACTACAATACCTGTTCTGTTATTGCCATCCCAAGATAGTAAGAGGTCTTTAATCTAGAAACCTTCAATTACAGCTGACTTACCAGAGTTCATCACTTGTCCAAGGCCTCCTGGTTATTTCCATTTGTTCCAGTGAGTTCCTGGTTACTCTATCCATCCATGTGAATGAGTTCTTGGCTATTATCCTGGGTGGAACACTGCTCCCATCCCTGGTTTTGTCTACCTGTCATTTATGTCTGATACCTATATGGAGGAATAGTAGCCGAGACCCTATCTCTTTGCAGGGTCACTGGTAAAAACCATTTGACTGTTTGAATCCTAAAGTTCCAGTCTGATTCCTGACACTAACTCCCTCCTTGGATGATGGCACCAGGATCCTAATTTTAGACCATAAGGACTCCCCTGTCTTTAGTGTCCCAGCCCCCAAAAGACCATAATCCAACGCTGTATACTCAGTATTTGATATTTGTTGATAATAGTGGGGTGGGTGGTCATTTATATCTTGCTACTTTCATTTTTCAACATTGAACTTCATTATGTTAAGAATGATCAAAAGTTTCGACAATGGATGGGAATACAAACTCCCAAGAAGGATAAAGCAAAAAGCAAATGTATGGCGCACCAATGTATGCTCCTCTGCAAACTCAATCCTCACAACACATCTATAAACAAATAGCCCCACTTGAACCACACTAATACACCAGTGAGGCACCTAATGAGCACTGGGTTGTGGAACACGTCTCAAATCTGGGTTTCCAAATGGTTTCTGCAATTGCAAAATACAACAATGTCATTTTGAAAGCCACAGGCCACGTTTACATTTATTTTGACATGTTTAAACATTTCTTTGTTAGTGATATGAATAAATATTAAAAACACTACATTTAGAAGTTTTGCACCAGGTTGTTTATACAAGTTTAGGATTTTGTGAAACTTACTTTACAAATATTGATACAAGAGAATATTGTACCATTTTCAAGTCAAACATTTTTAAAGATGTTTACTCACAGAGCTATTTTATAAGTGGTACTACCAGGCGCAAGGGAATATTTTGCTATTAAAACAGGGTAAAGCTGGGTACACACTACAGAAATTTCAACCAACTTTTTAGGCCGAGCGATTTTTACATGCGATCGATGGTCCGATCGCTCGGTCCATGGACTGCATACACACTAGCCTTGTTTAGGACGATAAAGGGAAGAGCGGACGTCCCTTTAGCGACTTTTTACAGCCATGTTGTCGTGAGCAATGACTAATTTCGTACTCACTGTTGTGGATCGGTCGGAAGTTTATACACACTACACAACGGAAACGAGATTGGAACGAAAATATTAAACGGTACGACCAACCAAATGAGGCGACAATCGTCCATTTGGACAGACTTTCGACCATCGTGTCACTACACACACGGAACCGACTTGAACGAGCGGTCGTATGTCAGCTGATTGAGCCGATTATTGGACGAAAACCGTGTAGTGTGTACCCAGCTTAAGACAGCGCTAATCAGTCTTTCTCAGCTTCTTTGTTCTTTGCAGATACATGGAGATTGCTCTCGCCATATCCAGTGTATGTAGAAACTTCTAGGGGTAAATTTATCAAACTGGGTTTGAACAAGTGGAGAGGTTGCCTATAACAAACAATCAGATTCTAGCTGTCATTTTATAGAATGTTCTAAATAAATGATAACTAGAATCTGGTTGGTTGCTATAGGCAACATCTTCACTTTTTCAAACCTGCAGATTACTAAATCTACCCTCAGATCTGTTTAATTTCCAGAACTGTTGGCAAGCTGACAATGGTCTGTTTGGCCCTGTGTTAAATGGAGTAATTTTCAGCTTATCTTCAAACAATAAAGAACATAAATTTATTTACTTCATTCCCGGCTAGATTTACTAAACTGCGGGTTTGAAAAAGTGGAGATGTTGCCTATAGCAACCAATCAGATTCTAGCTGTCATTTTACAGAAGGTACTAAACAACTATTAACTAGAATCTGATTGGTTGCTATAGGCAACATCTCCACTTTTTCAAACCCGCAGTTTAGTAAATATACCCCTTAGAGTCAAACCCTTGTTTAGGCCTTTCTGTAGAAAGTCAAATACTCATTGTTACAAGCCGCGGCGGTGCCCAGGATCTTAGGCTCAGGCAGCCTTGTAAAAAACTTGGGCCTAAATTTATTGGGCCGTTCATGATTACCAAACAGATCAATCCGGTAGCTTTTAGATTGAAGATTCCTAGCTCACTAAAAATTCCGAACACATTTCAGTGTTCATTGTTGAAGCCGGTATTGTATCCTAGCCAATCCTCAACTGTGCCTGGGGGAAGTTCGAGTGAGCCACTAAGATATGTGGTTCAAAGGATTTTAGATTCCAAAAAAGTGCAAGGACAGGTGCACTTCTTGGTGCAGTGGAAGAACCGCGGGTTAGAAGAGCGATCTTGGGTTCCGCGGAGACTACTCCATGCCCCTAAACAATTGAAGGAATTCTTCAGGAGGTTCCCAAGAAAACCTGGATGTTGGGGTCCCTCGACCCCTCCTCAAGGAGGGGTACTGTTACGAGCCGCGGCGGTGCCCAGCCGCCGCAACTCACTCACCTGCATCCCGGCCGTCGCTATGGCGACCGGGACGTCACTTCCGGCCCTGACCCGGCCTTTGCCGGGGCTACGAGAAGACGCTTCAGCGCTGCGTCCCGGCAATGAGAGGAAGCCGGGCGCAGCGCTCACCATATTCTCTAGCCTGTGGGCTAATTAATGCAACTTATTAATTATGCTGGGGGCTGTGTCTAATTCAGAGCTAGGCTCTGATTGGTGGCCACTGGTATTTAGGGCAATGAGGTCTGCTGCCTCATTGCCGGTTATAGCTTCTGTGCTCCAGTCTGCTGACCTGCTTGTTCCAGTTCCTGTTTCCTGTATCTACGTTTTGACTTCCCGTGTATGACCCTTGGCTTCGTATTTGACTTCGCTTGTGTTTCCTGTGACCCTGATCCTTGGCTCGTTTACCCGTTCTGCTACTTTGCCTGTGACCTCTGACCTCAGCTTGTTCGTTGTTACTGTTACCTGCTGCCGGCCTTTGACCTCTGCGTGGACCTGACTCTTCTTGCCTGGGTTTTCCCCAGCCGGTACACACTTCATGACCCTCTGTCAGTCTGCAGCCCAGTCTGTCCCCACCATCAGGGGCTCCAGTTAACACCTGACTGGCAGAGTACACTCCGGGTTGTGTTGTGCTGGCTGGAGGGGTTCCTAACACTCATGGAATACTTGGCGTCATTCGACTGATGGAGTATGCCCCAGCAGATATTTTTGTTTCCAAATTCTATAATAAATTATTGAATAAGCTTGTTTCCTAACTTGTAACAATTTCTTGAATAGAGACTTCCTTGTTCCTGAGCAATGTGCTCAATTTCCTCCCAGTCAAGGAGAATGAACTCAGGTTTGGGTGCAACACTTGTCCCTGGTACAAGCGATCTGGACGTAATGGCAGCAGCCATGATGGCTCTAAAACCATTTTCCAGGCTATGACAGTCATGGTTGGCGAGGCCACAAGGGGAGAATTGCTATAAACTACAGCTTCTTGTAGTGGAGGGAATATGCATCCTAGATGAAGTTTCAGTGGTCCTGGCTGGCTTGTATAACTATTTCATTACTTGGGACGTACAACCCACATAGAAAGGATCTAAATAATTATGTACGTTTTTATGATAAGCTTCACAATTTCTACTTATGTGTCTTACAGACCTTTTATTACCCTCAGGCTCCATAGGGGTAATACAAATATACAATGCAAAACATTTACTAACTAAATCTGTCTAATAAAATATCCGTGACAGCACAATAATTAGTGGGATTTACCTTGGCTCTGTGCTTTTTTGCCTCTTTGGGATGGACTTCAGGTCCATTGTCTTTGGAATACACTGAACTTTCTCAGTACTGAATTTTCAAATGTTGTGACCTTTAACATCGGTGAAAAAGTCCTTGTTTGGAGCTTGAGCTGCAAGCAGAAAGCTGGGTTAATATTACCATAATAACGGTAATATGTTTAACGCGGCAGTACTTCTGGGGGAATTGAATTCCCCCCTCTATGTCTGCATCAGGGGAATATGTTGAAGAAGAGGGTGAAATCAAGGAAGAACCCGAATCATTTACTTTAGATACAGTAGAAGTATTTCTAAAAGAAATTAATAAAGCTATAGGAATACAAAATATACCAACCATAGCAACATTACAATATGCTTTCTTTGAGGAGAGTCACTGTAAACGCAAAGTGTTTTTGTACACAATGTTATTAAGAATTATAGAAGAATGTGAACAACCAGAAAGGCATCAGTTTAAACTTAAAAGGATTGAAAGAATGTATCCTTTTTTAGATAACAAAGCAGAAAAATGGGATTTTACTCAAAGTTGATGCAGTGGTAGCTAATCTCTCACCAAAAACTACCATTCCAATTGAAGATGGAGTCCCTTTAAAAGACTCTATTAAAGATGGAAAAGTGTTTTAAGAGATTGCATATTTCAGCAGAAACTGGTCTGGGGTAGCAGCAGCCTCTCTTTCTAGAGCCCTTAGAATGTGGATGGAAGCTTTGTATAAAGATAACCAAGTCAATATTTTTAAAGATTTTCTATTGATAAGTATGGAAACTATGAAGAAAGGTATAAGTTCTATGTGAACCTTCTTTGGATATGGTTACACTATCAGCAAGAACTACAGTCTCAACAGTAATGGCTAGGAGAGCTCTTTGGCTGCAACCTTGGATACCGATCTGTCTTCAAAGAATAGATTGGTCATGCTTCCGCTTGAATGTTCTTTATTGTTCGAAGATAAACTGAAAATTACACCATTTAACATAGGACCAAACAGACCATTGTCAGCTTGGCAGCAGTTCAGGAAATTAAACAGATCTGAGGGTAGATTTATTAAGCTGCGGGTTTGAAAAAGTGGAGATGTTACCTATAGCAACCAACCAGATTCTATTTATCATTTATTTAGTACATTCTACAAAATGACAGCTAGAATCTGATTGGTTGCTATAGGCAACATCTCCACTTTTTCAAACCCGCAGCTTGATAAATTTACCCCATAATCCTGGTAGAAAGTACCACAGAAAATCTGGAATTAAGGCAGTCCTTTTATTTATGCCAATTAACACCCAATGACAATACTTACTCAACTCCCAGTGTCTGTGATAGGCAGAATGTCAAATAATATGCAGAGTTGGATCCTAACCACCCAAGATCTTTAGGTAAGGGACAATGGAGCCACAAGTTTTTAAAATAAAATTTAGAGAAATTCCAAAGATTATAAAATAGTTGGGTATGGGACATTGTAACCACAGGTTACAAAATAGAAATCAAAGAAATTAGATAAATGTTTTTATAAAATTTAGGACCCAGACCTCCGAGTGCAAAAAGAAGCATTGTGCCACACTTCACAGACACTTCTTGGAAAACAAGTAATTTAGTCCTGGTCAATTAAAGAGGGACATCATTTTATTCTAAACTTTCTGGTACAATAGCAGTCAGACAGTAATGGATTAATGACTGAACAAAGCAATAGAGGTAGGCAATCTTCTAACACCAATAGATTTGCTAAATGCTAATTTACATATCTCTAGTAGCATGCCAACATTATTGATTTCTCATATTTTGTGTCCTAGGCTGTTATTTTCAATTTATGTGCCTAATGTTCGGCCTTTCAATATCCCCAAGAACATTCACCAAAGTGTTGATGGTACTAATGGCAGCACTAAGAAATCAGGGGATCATGGTCTGGTGCTGCCTGACAATTATTTCAAGTGATCATTTATCTAGAAAATCACTGATGGATCATCAACAGAGAGGAAAGTCATCGAGTACCATCACAGTGTCACGGTTACACTGGAAAAGTGGGCGTACTCCTACTAGCAGTTGATGCTACTGAGCAAAGAGACACGGAACCCCCCCAATGTTCACCAGGGATCCCAGCAATAAGGTTTGGTCTTAGCTGCGTAGGACTTAGAGGTCATGACCCTCAGAGCCAGATGTTAGAGCGGTAACTGGAGTCATGAGTAGAGCGTAGTGATAAGTCAGGTAAGTACCAGGAGATCCAAGCGAAGTCAGAAACATGCAGCAGAAGAATGTTCTAGGTCACCAAGGTCAAGTCAGGAATCTAAACTGGACAGGAATCAATAAGCAGAAGAATAGTCAGGATAGACAAAGTCAAACCAAGAATACCACGGAAACAGAATTGCTAAACTTAAGAATAGTCAGGAACAAGTTAATCGGCAATGAGGAGTCTAAATGAGACTACAAGGATGCAGTTACAAACAGAACCTAGAAGTAATCCAATAATCTGACACTGGATCAGTGTCCGAGTCAGCCTTATATAGGCTGTTCAAAATAATTTTCAATTTTGAAGGTTATGTCCCATTGCCTAGCAACAGGACGCTGCCTATACTGCAGACCAGTCGAGGACCGGTAGTCATGTTCTGTTTCTAGGCAATGGGCTGTACTCCCCGGCTAAGCTGGTGTCCGTACCCAATGTTAGAGGAGAGAGCAGGGACAGCGGTAACTACAATTTCGCTGCAGAATTCTCTTCAAACTCCTCACCCTCACCTACAAAGCCCTGTCTAACTTCAGTGCTCCCTATATCTCGAACCTCATCTCCATTCATATTCCCTCTCGGATCAGCCACTGGCCGCTGCTTCACCTCCCCTTTGTTAACCACATCTCACTCTCACATTCCAGATTTCTCCCATGCTGCCTTTTCTGGAACAAACTTTCTTGTTCTATCAGACTATACTCTAGCCCGGCGGTTCCCAAAGTGTGCGCCGCGGCTCCCAGGGGTGCCGCGGCACTGTCACTGGGGTGCCGTGGGCCAGCTATAGGAAAAAGAAAGCAAACAGAAACTTACCAATCCGTGCGGTGCTAGGATCCTGCAGCCTCCTCTCTCGCGCAGCTGTCACTGAATATCGACATCAGTGACAGCTGCGTGAGAGAGGAGCCTGCAGGGTCCTAGCGCCGCACGGATTGGTAAGTTTCTGTTTGCTTTCTTTTTTCTATAGCTGGCGCCTGGCGCGGGACAGAGGAGGAGGGCAGATGGCAGAGGAGGGGGACAGGTGGCAGAGGAGGAGGGCAGATGGCAGAGGAGGGGGACAGATGGCAGAGGAGGGAGACAGATGGCAGAGGAGGGGGACAGAGGGCAGAGGAGGGGGACAGGTGGCAGAGGAGGATGGCAGAGGAGCGGGACAGATGGCAGAGGAGGGGGACAGATGGCAGAGGAGGGTGACAGGGAGCAGAGGAGGGTGACAGGGAGCAGAGGAGGGGGACAGAGAGCAGAGGAGGGGGACAGATGGCAGAGGAGGAGGGCAGAGAGCAGAGGAGGAGGGCAGAGAGCAGAGGAGGAGGGCAGAGAGCAGAGGAGGAGGGCAGATGGCAGGGGAGGAGGGCAGATGGCAGAGGAGGGGGACAGAGAGCAGAGGAGGAGGGCAGATGCATAGGAGGAGGGGGACAGAGAGCATAGGAGGAGGGGGACAGATGGCAGAGGAGGGGGACAGATGGCAGCGGAGGGGGACAGATGGCAGAGGAGGGGGACAGGTGGCAGAGGAGGATGGCAGAGGAGCGGGACAGATGGCAGAGGAGGGGGACAGATGGCAGAGGAGGGGGACAGGGAGCAGAGGAGGGGGACAGGGAGCAGAGGAGGGGGACAGAGAGCAGAGGAGGGGGACAGGGAGCAGAGGAGGGGGACAGGGAGCAGAGGAGGGGGACAGGGAGCAGAGGAGGGTGACAGGGAACAGAGGAGGGGGACAGAGAGCAGAGGAGGGGGACAGAGAGCAGAGGAGGGGGACAGAGAGCAGAGGAGGGGGACAGAGAGCAGAGGAGGGGGACAGATGGCAGAGGAGGGGGACAGATGGCAGAGGAGGGGGACAGATAGCAGAGGAGGACAGAGAGCAGAGGAGGGGGACAGAGAGCAGAGGAGGGGGACAGAGAGCAGAGGAGGGGGACAGAGAGCAGAGGAGGGGGACAGAGAGCAGAGGAGGGGGACAGAGGGCAGAGGAGGGTGACAGAGAGCAGAGGAGGAGGGTAGATGGCAGAGGAGGGGGACAGATGGCAGAGGAGGGGGACAGATGGCAGAGGAGGGGGACAGATGGCAGAGGAGGGGGACAGATGGCAGAGGAGGGGGACAGAGAGCATAGGAGGAGGGTAGATGGCAGAGGAGGGGGACAGATGGCAGAGGAGGGGGACAGATGGCAGAGGAGGGGGACAGAGAGCAGAGGAGGAGGGCAGATGGCAGAGGAGGGGGACAGATGGCAGAGGAGGAGAACAGATGGCAGAGGAGGGGGACAGAGAGCAGAGGAGGAGGGCAGATGGCAGAGGAGTGGGACAGAGAGCAGAGGAGGGGGACAGAGGGCAGAGGAGGGGGACAGAGGGCAGAGGAGGGGGACAGAGGGCAGAGGAGGGGGACAGAGGGCAGAGGAGGGGGACAGAGGGCAGAGGAGGAGGGCAGAGAGCATAGGAGGAGGGCAGATGGCAGAGGAGGGGACAGATGGCAGAGGAGGGGGGCAGAGGAGGAGGGCAGAGGGCAGATGGCAGAGGAGGAGGGCAGATGGCAGAGGAGGGTGACAGCATGAGAGAGGGCAGAGAAGGGTGACAGAGGGCAGAGGAGGGGGCAAGCATGACAGAGGAGGGGGCAGAGGGGGCAATGTAAGAGAGGGCAGTGTGCCTGGTTGCAGAGGGGGCAGTGTACCTGGTTGCAGAGGGGGCAGTGTGCCTGGTTGCAGAGGGGGCAGTGTGCCTAGTTGCAGAGGGGCATTTTTGCATACAACTAAATAAGTATTTCTGTCGTGACCTAAATACTTATTACATTTTTTTGACCCAACTACTTCTAAAACAGAACTGTTCAGTAATTATTTTGGAGGGGTGCCTTGAAAAAATTTGGAGACTCTAAGGGTGCCGCGAACTGCAAAAGTTTGGGAACCACTGCTCTAGCCTACAAAACTTTAAATGATCCCTTAAAACCCACTTGTTCAGGAAAGCCTATCATTTTACTATCTAACCTCTCCCCTGCCCTCCTTATCTTTTCAAACTCAAAGTATTCCTCACCCTCATTCATCCTCCACTCCCCATACTACCCACTTTTGTTTATCCCTCCCATCAGATGTCTAGCTCCCTTACACTGACTCACCACTATCTGCCTCCTGTTTGCCTGCCCCCTCCCTTTGGATTGTAAGCTCTCGCGAGTAGAGTCCTCTTACCTCTTGTCCTCCTCCTTTTATTACCTTTGCATTTGGCAAGCCAGCTTCAGTTTGCACCTTGTCGCTGGGCTCTTGCACTTGTCTCCACATCTTCCTTGTCTTCTAACCTCAATAACTGGCTCTGATCCTGTTAGTTGCACCTAGACTCCTGGGCACAGCTTGCTCTAGTTCATTCTCCCACCTCTCCTCCTTCCCTCTTCTAATTTCTAAGTTATTTGGGACTCACTCATACCCAGGGCTGCCGAGAGGGGGGGGGGAGGGGGGGGTGTACTATTTTCCCAGGCCCGGCCAAGCCAGGTGGCCCGGGGGAATAGTGAGAGGATTGAGTCCCAACACAAGGGGCTCGATACTCTCACCTGCCAATTGTGAGGATCCCTGCCAGCACCGTATGCTGCGTCTGTCTGATGGTGGCGGCCATCTTGATTCCAGGTCTGCGCATGTCAGATATAACTCCTTCTCTCTGCTCCCATTCGTCCAACCTGTCATCACCTCACTATTTAAGGCACCTGGGCCAACACTCAGTTGCCTTTTCTTTGTTAGTCAGCCCTGGCTGTGTGAAGACTTGGCTATCTGGCTCCAGTTTACCTGCTTCCTGTATCTCTGCATGACTGACTCAGCTGCTCGTTCCTGGATATTAACTCTCAGAGTTCCCATCCTTTCCAGCACCTCAGCTCAGTTGCACCAGTGTGTCTAATCTACAGTTCTCAGCTCACAGAGCTCTCTTACCGGCTTCCTGTATCTCTGCATGACTGACTCAGCTGCTCATTCCTGGATATCAACTCACAGAGTTTACCATCCTTTCCAGCATCTCAGCTCTGCTGTTCAGTGCGACTAATCTACAGATCTCAGTTGACAGAGCTCTCCTACCTGTACCTGTATTTCTGCATGACAAACCTAGGAACCATATTCCCTGCCGTGAATCGTGACAATAGGGATATTTGTGGATCATACAATAGGATCCAAAAGGCACAGCTGAAAACTTGCATTTGCCCCACTCCTCTTTTCCACGATTTTCCAAAGGATTCTGAGTCAAGACGATGTTTGCAGTTGAACTAGACATTCAATAGGATCATGAACACGTCACTGATACAGCAACCCATTGTTGCCTCTTTGTGTATGCAGGCATTAATATCAGTGATGAAATAAGGAAATCTCTGCTAGTAATAATTTTTATATGTGAAGATATAAATAGCCTCAAAAAATGTTGTGTTCAAATGATGGCCTTATGGTATGGTGAGGTCATAAAAACTACACCCACACTTAAGTAATGTTTCGGTCTCTAACACAAAATACGCTAAAACTGATCTAAAGCATTGCTGCTGCAATGTAATTAAAATGTCTTGCTTCCCTAAATGTTTACGTTATACAGGTTACCCTTCTCCTTTTCAGGAAGGCAGACCTGCAGCGTTTAAATACCTGCATCACACGCTTTATATGGCCTTAAAAAAGACAAGAATTAGTCTTTTTAAATAGCAGCAGTCTACCCAAAGGGGTGGTATCAATCTGCCAAATCTTAGGCATTACAATATTGCCTGCCTGCTATGTCATACTATAGATTCAGGGTCAGAGCCTATACTCTGACATGTTACGCCCAGCTATGTACTCCGCTGTCTCTCCCTTATATCCTCCATGCGCCCTTGAACAAACTACATTGTAACGACAAACTGTCTCACACTCATTCGTTATTCCTCCCTCTGGTGGGCAATCAAGACTTTCAGAATGGGGAGGCAACACAACCATTTTCCACTTGATTTACATTAAAATATGTCTATTGAGTCTTTATTACATTCCAGTATTACTCTATTACCTTTACTATCTGTGATATGTGGCTACTTACACACTACATTATTCGCCCTGGGTCACACATTATCTGTCATTTTCCACTTGGGCCCGCTCCCAACTCACTACATTGAAAGATCTTCTTAGCCCCTCTCAGAGACCTCTCACATTTGGGGAAGCCACTGATAAATACCCATTTCTCACTCTGAACTTTCATCCATGCCAGTCACTATATACGGTCAGTCCTCTCTAGCTTAATGCCACCTGACCTATCCAATCCTTTTGACTCTCTAATCTTACATGTTTTTTACTCTATGTCTACCATATACACCTGCACCAGACTTGAACTCGATATAGACACTGACCTTTCTGGCCTTCAGAAATGGGCTCCCAGATTCCTGACTTTACAAATTCTAGACTTACAAGGCACATTTCAACTCACTCTACGCCTTATCCCGGCTAGCGGATACCAAGAAATTGCTTTCAAGATCATCCACCAGGTGACAATATACCATTGGCCTTTCTTCTACTATTAACTGCCCAAAATGTAACTCTAGCAATGCTGACTTATACCACTGTTTTAGGGACTGTTCTCATATCTGCTCATTTTGGGACATCCTGACTAAATATAGCCTAGCTGACCAGCCTACTATCACCTGACTGGACAAAAAGCTGCTGTTAATCCTGGGAGCTGTGGGACGCAAGCCTATTTTACAGTAATGGACACATAATGCACCGCCAACGTTGGAGACGATGGCTGCTAGACTCTTATTTATTTTTAATATGGACTAGATGGAGACGTCCCTCAATAAAGAACTCTCCACGCAAACACTTTTTCAGTGTTGAGTAAATTTATCCAATCACAACTGTTGACCACTAAACAGGCTATTCAAAAGAATTTTCAACACATTACTTGCTATTTTCTGCAACTCTTAGCAGGCCACGCCCCCATTGTCCTCTAAATTATACTTCCTCTACTTGTTATGTATCTGAAGGGCAAGCACTGATGTTACACTTTCTTCTACGGCCCCAAACACTCTTTCCCTCATTCAAGGACGGATCGCTGTCTGCTCTGGGTTTGTGTGAGTTTTTTGTTTTTTGTTGCATTGTTCATCATTATGGGGCCTATTTATCAAAGTTATCCCCCCTTGTAAATCCCCGAAAAACAAACATTTCGGGGCTTTACCGGTAAATCATTATGTATTATTGTAGCATCGCAGCAGATATCTCAGATATATGCTGCTTTGCCTCTATTAGCGTTTTTCTGAGCACTCCCCATAACAGTGTATGGGGAGTGCTCAGTAACGCTATGTATCAAAGTGTGGCCAGTGAAATATTTCTCTTTTTTTACATGTTAATGTACGCCATCTGAAGCTGGCGCCATCTGAAGCTGGCATACATTAACATAATTGAAATATTTCGCCGCTGTCAGCTCTGCTATGAAGAGCAGAGCTGGAAAGCGCATGTGTGGAGGGATCATGTGATCTCTCCCTGTCGCATGATGTACCTTTTGACGTCCAGGATGTTAGTGTGCATGCACCAAGTTTTCGGACGGCGCATGCGCACTAAAAAAAAAAAAAAGAAAAGAGAAGATCACCGCAGCTTTCAACATTGAGAAAATACTGCGATACCCTGGTGAGTCACTTCTCAGGGACAGCAGGTTATCGGCACTGCTGTCCCTGAGATGTTTTTTTTAATACATTGCCGTTACTTTTCAATCCTTATCAAAGAGATAAGGATTGAAAAGTTTCAACTGAAAAAACCGAAGGGTCATAAATAGACCCCTATACGTTGTTACCGGTTAATCATGTCACGCTGCTAACTGTGATATGTACCTATTATCATATGACTTGTGGGCTACGCCCCAAACTAGGTTCTACCACCTTGTCTCTTCTTTGTTCTGAGACCGCAGTATTACTTTACTTGCATGTCATCAGATGACAATGTGACTACAACCTTACGTTTAGAAAGGAAAAGTTAAACCTAAAAAAATTTAATTTTGGATTGCTATCTGACTCTTACATCGCTATAGACAGGGACATCTTTTCCATTGGGCACGATGGGCAGGTGCCCGGGGGCCCCACGGGCAAGGGGGCCCCATAGGCAGGGCTCTTAATTAGAATAAATAATCGTGCAAAAATAAAAACCTGCAAAAAAAACCTTCAAGGGTCACTGAGCAAGTACATCTATCTATCTCAATCTCTCTCTATATATATATCTATATCTGTATCTCTATATATATATATATATATATATATATATATATATATATCTATATATGTAGGGGACCCGGTGCACTGCTTTGCCCGGGGGCCCATAATGTTGTTAAGATGGCCCTAGCTATACATGCTTCTGTATCCCTTTAAATTATATTTTTGCCTATTCCAGTGATGCCATTCTTGTCTACCACAATGTTTATTACCATATCTTTATGCCTTATTGCTTACATATGTTGTACTATTGTGATCCATAATAAAAATATTTTAGAAAAAAGAAAGGATCCCAGATGACCTACATTAGGAGCTACATTATATATCTATGATTTAAAGAATGAAATTGATTGTGTTTAAAATGCGGTTCATAATAAATGTCCCTAACAGTGGATCAATGATCCCAAAACAAGGCGTTTCAGTGTATGATGTTAATAAGGTGCACCTCGTGTAAATGAGCCTTAAGCTGGGTACAGTCTGACGATTCATGCTTACACACTGACACGATTTACCTTCAGATTTGTGCTCTTCATCTGGTCCTCTAGTCCGGAGAATGACAGCACAATATTCATTCATTCACTACTGTCACATTGTCACACTGATTAAAACCACCTTGTTATAACTATTCACATGTCATAACGAATTTCGTTAGCTTCTGTGACTCTGAAACAAAATATTCTGTCTCAGAACGAAGTAATTATTCCTTCTACAGCACTCTCTACATTTATTCACTCTGACATTCAGTGCTAACATCGGCTGAAAAGAGCCCGACTCTGTAAACTCTATGGAGATCGTAAGCATGAGTGCATACACACTACATGATCGTTAGGTAATTGAACGGAAAAAATTGAACAGTACGACCAACCAAATGAGGCGATAATCGTCTATATGAGCAGACTTTCAACCATCGTTTCACTACACACACACTGACCCGACTTTCGAACAAGTGGTCGTATGTCGGCTGGTTGAGCCGATTATTGGACAAAAACCCGTAGTGTGTACCCAGCTTAGGCTAGTGACACACTTTTAACACACACTTTCTTAGAATATAATAGCGCTCATGCGACAGGAACTTGGTGCTTAAAGTGAAACTGTCACCAGGTCCTTTGAAGTAATTTTATTGTTTGACCAAATAGAGTATATTATGTAGCTAGCAAAAAAAATGAGGTTCCCACCAAAACCCATTTAGTCCAGAACACCTGGAAGATTCAATCTAGAATGCTCTGTATGCGCTATGTTCTATCCACGACCAACTTCACCCGGACTACACAGCCAGCCCAGGATTGAGCATTCATCCTCTGAGTCAAGCAATCCGATTTGCATTATGCTCACAGTGCAGGAAGCTGGCCTAAGAGACAGCATAGCGCATAAAGAAAGAAATCCATTTTTTGGCTAACTACATAGTGCACAAGACACTATATAATAAAGCAATACAATTACCGAATGACAGATCCTCTTTAAAATGCCAGTAATGTGCGGGTAATTACAACATGTAGGAGCTGGTTTCCATGGGAGGAATTCAATCATCACCATCATCATCAACATTTATTTATATAGCGCTAGCAAATTCCGCAGCGCTTTACAATTGGGAACAAACATTAATAAGACAATACTGGGTAATACATACAGAGAGGTAAGAGAACCCTGCTCGCAAGCTTACAATCTATGGGACAATGGGAGTTTGAAACACAAGGGCAAGTGCTACATCATATTGCACAATGGACCAGGTAGAATGCAAAGGTAAAAGTATTAAGTGGGCTGTGTGTGTGGCAATGTAGGTCAGAGGGTTGTTGTCTTGTGTTAGCTGTGTAGAGCGTGGTAATAGGGTAACCTAGGGAGGTTAAGATGGTGGTTGAGGAATATCATAAGCTTGCCTGAAGAGGTGGCTTTTCAGAGAACGCTTGAAGGTTTGAAGACTAGAGGAAAGTCTTACTGTGCGAGGGAGGGAATTCCACAAAGTGGGTACAGCCCGAAAAAAGTCCTGTAACCGGGAATGGGAGGATGTGATGAGAGTGGAAGAGAGACGCAGATCTTGTGCAGAACGGAGGTGTCAAGTTGGGAGATATGTTGAGACAAGTGAAGAAATGTTTGTCGGTGCAATTATGTTGACGGCCTTATATCTTAGTAGAATTTTATATTGGATTCAATGAAATACAGGAAACCAATGTAGAGATTGACAGAGTGACTCAGCAGAGGAAGAACGGTCTGCAAGGAAAATCAATCTAGCCGCTGCGTGCAAAATAGATTGTAGGGGTTCAAGTCTGACTTTGAGAAGACCAGTAAGGAGGGAATTGCAATAGTCAATGCGGGAGATGATGAGTGCATGAATTAAAGTTTTTGCGGTGTCTTGTGTGAGATATGTGCAAATTCTGGAAATGTTCTTTAGATGTATGTAACATGATTTAGACATAGAGTTGATGTGGGGAATAAACGATAGTTGTGAGTCAAGGATTACACCTAGGCAGCGAGCTTGCGGGCTTCCGTTTTTGGGTGGGAATATTGTTAATTCAGTTTTTTAAAGATTGAGTTTGAGTTTGCGAGAAGATATTGTGTACGGAGGTAAGTTTGTTACAAACAGAACATGCATTCCAAAGGGCACATTTAGAGGACTTTGGAAGAGAGGGGAGACAGGTGATGCATTTGAGGTTTGCTGTATTTCTGTAGCGTTCAGATATATGCGTGAGGGAAAATTCAGGGGGACCTGGATTAGGTGATATATCACCAGCTAATAGAAGCAGGGAGGAAGAAAGGGAGGAAAGATGATTGTAAGATGTGTGTTTTTTTGGTTTCTTGTGACAGGGTGACGCTGTTAAAGTTATTGAATTTAAATAGGAAAAGAGTTCATGAGTGTTCACTAGAGGTGAGTGAAGTAATGAAGGGGCAATATAGACAGAGGGTGTCATTTCAGATTAATTTATGTAAAAATAATCCTAGGACAGTGCATCCGATAGAAAGATGTCCCAGCGATGACTTACCTTGCTTTAAAACTCCAGAGTCTTACTCTCCTTTCCGGTCATTATTGCAAAGTAGCGTGACCTAAGGTCACACATGCGCTAGTGATAGTAACAGGAGGTGAGAGCAGGAAGTTAAGGTGAGGGATCTAAATAGGGTAGAATGATTAGCGCGATCGGCAGATGGCGCTAACCAAGAGCTCAAGCTCCGAAGAGCTTGTTAAATAGCCCCACTATGCAGTTTCCAATTCCCATTGAAAATTATGGAGACTGCGGAATAATAAAACTTAGCTTAATGAAGGAGATATCTATTATATCTCCTACATTAGGCTTTTGCTACATAGTAATGTTAATAAAAGATGCCAGAACCATGTAAAAAAAGGCCGTTTCCGTACAGAAACGACGGTAATCGTGGTCTGATGGATTATTAGCATATTTGTGTACCTGCACCTTATTTCCTACATTATTTTCCCATGCTCTGTGAATATGTCATTTTTATATAATTGCAGATTTTTAATTGTGCTGTATTTCTTCCCCTCGAGCAGCGTTTTAAAAGCACCTGACTAGGTAGCAGCAATGGGTGACAGCCAGCACCGCAGAGGTTACTGAGGGAGTGGGATGATGTTGAGTGATGTCATCCTGAGGGTTGGAATGGAGAGTATGTGGCAGTGCTCACCCCACCTCTTCTACTACAAATGCTGATTTCTGACATAAATCCAGGCTCCACCTATCTCTAGCATTACACTGCGCGTCCTGCAGCTGCCTCATTCTGTGCTCCAGGCAGGCAGAGACCTAGCCAGTGATCGCTTTCCTGGTAAGTATGCATTTGTTACCAATTGCTTCCATAAAATGAAGATGGTTAAAATTGGCCAATGATATTCCTATATTTAGATGTCTGTCACTCGCCTATGTGAACAAAAGGCATCTATCAACGTCGGCGCTCTACGGTTATAGAAAAATCTTACTTCGTGCACAATAGTGTTTTTCCTAATATATTTTTTCGTTGTTTCATTCAAAAGACGTCATATGTAAGTGTTCGGTGTAGTTATTGCAGCCTGTAACCTGCGATCAGTTCATTCCACGCTTCATTGACTGCTGTGAGTTGTGGCCACCAGTGTCTGTAGATTACGTCTTTGATTGATCAGCGTGATTTATGACTTTACTTTGCTCCTGCTGGGCATTGAACAACACATTGTAACTTGCTAAGTTACTGACAGCTTTGTAGGTTGGTCTTTAAGAAACAACTTACAGGGTGATCTATTGGGGAAGTTATGGAAGTATCCTTGCTGGAAGCCAGTTAAATCAAGGTAACTTATTAACCATTCAAACACATTAAAATGGCAGGGTCTGCACTGATTTTATTTTGTAATGTTACATTATGACCTGCTTATCCTCAAGAGCTGCTATACAGAGTTAAGTTATTATACCAACTGAAAAGTGGGATAAAGTGTTGGGGTTTGTGTTTGTTGACAGGTGGTTTGCAACACAACATCAAACGGGATTTCAAGGGGATCAGTAATAACTATTGACTTTGTTGTGTGTTTTGCTTTGATTTCTTTGGCTACGATGTTGCACACCCTTAAATTTGTATAGTTTCATCTTTCCCACATTTTATTCCCAATTATCCTTTATTATATAGGGTGGTGTCACACAGGAGCTTTGAACTGTATATCTTTTTCAGATTTAGTTGTGCTCTTGCCTTAATAAATATATTTTAGTGCTGCTGGAAAATTGCAGTACTTAAATCTCACAGCTTATATAGGTCTATATGTTAATGTATGGCAATAGGGCTATTTTCCTTCTATGCTTATTATGATAATAGAAAGTTGCCTATTACAATGATTTGTTATAAAATCTCACTGAGGCAGCTCAGTGACTGTCCTGGCTATTCTGGCCTGGAGTAGTAAGAGGGTAATTTGCCTTTTTTGCCAGTCTCAAGGGATCTGTACATACATGACCCAGCTAACAAATTCAGGGCTGCTAAGTGGAACTGAAAGCCCAGATTTGGACTCTCAGTTACAGTAATAAAAGAATAAATAATGCAAATTGTAAAAAAAAAGGATACAAATATTTTTATTTTTTAAAAAAAGTTAAATACACAATTGAGAAAACTACTTTATTTCAACATTAAAGCATTTTTCCATTGATTATCTTCCATTATCACCATCCCAAGATAGCGTTAACCAAAGAAGGATTATGGCGGCAGTTGTATAATATATTTCGGTTGGAAAACTATGTTTATCAAGCACTTTGGACACTTGTTTAAGATGCTGCTGTCATAAATTTAAGAATCATCAGAGGTGGAACTAGTGAGCTGTGGGGCCCAGTGCAGAGAAGTGGGGTTTAGGAAACCGGGGCCCACAGCTCGCTAGTTCCCCATGCAGAGGGCCCCATTATCTCCATGGGCCCTGCTGCTCCAATGGTAGTTCACTGGCTTGAACACTTATAGTGCTCTCCGTTTTATTAATAGAAATGAATCAGTGCGATTTGAGAAAATAGATTTTGGCACGATCTTTAAGATTTAATTTGCACAAATCCTGAACTCGTCTCTAATGACATTGCACTTAAAGATGGGTCCTTGGCTAAATGTAGAAGACTTTGTCGCCTTACACCTGGGTGGGTTCTACCAGAAATCCCACATGTATTATGGTGAGTTTTCTATGTATTGTTTTCTGTAACCAAAGAAAAACAAAGCTGCCCGATTAACCTTTCTTGCAAATACAATTGTTGAATGCCTTGTAATCACTTCCAATCTGGTCATACTACAGTAAAAGGGAAAATGTAAGTTCAAACCAGTCATACTGGCCGGAGAATGCTACCGTAGACCTGTTGTGTAACAAATAATAAGTTGGGTGTACATGGGCCTTCATGCATTACTGTAGTACTACACATCTGCTGCTTGCTACATGCCCTGTTGACAGTTCAAATAGGAAAACAAAACTTGAAGGAAATGATGATCCTTTGAGCCTGTGTGACATGTTTATTGCTTTATCAGGATCCTTAGACTCCACAATTTTATAGAGTTTATTTCAAATGGAAAAAAGTGTTATTATAGCATCTGATATTTAGCGTAATGTCTCTGAAGGTTGCATTATTTTGAGGCTGCTGAAGGTCTAGCTATATAGATTACACAATTGTCATGTCATGCGTTAATTCATCCAAGCAAACATATTTCAGATAATTTAACAAACACAAACAATTTGGCAGATTATTTTCTAAACAAACCAGAATACACTCTTAGAGAAAATCTTAGGGGCACATTTATCATTTAACGTTGAAATAGAGAAATGGTTATCAATCCTTATCGGACGGATAAGTATTGATTCATTTCTCAAATTTATCAAAACCAGAGTACAGAAACAGCAGTCCCGATAATCTGCTGTTTCTGTGAAAAAAAAAATCATACTTACCTGCCTTTTCGGAAGCGCTGTCTTCGGGTCTTCTCCTTACTCTTCAATTGCGCATGTGCACACAGATCCCCTCTCTGTCTCTGCAATGATAGTTGCAGAGAGAGAGCTGTGAGTGACAGGGAGGGATCATGTGATCCCTCCACACATGCGCTGTCCAGCTCTGCTCTCCGGAGCAGAGCTGACAGCATTAGATTTCCTCATGTACGCCAGCGTACATTAACATGACAAGTTCCCGAAAAAAATGTTTTTTCGGGACTTGTTAGATTGCGGCCAGGAGCAGTCACCATTCTGTTGAATGGTGACTGCTCCCAAAAATGAAGAGGAGTGCAAAGCAGCAGATATCCATGATATCTGCTGCGATGCCCCCTTAATAAATTTGCGGAGGACACTGTGGGACCTTAATTATCCGTTAAAAGCACTATCGTGCTTTATTAAATATGCCCCTGAGTCACTTTCTTATTCCTGTTTCCAGGTTGTCGTCCTCCTTACTGTGCTCTCATTTACCCACATACCTGAAGAGGTCTTTGTACAACTGGTAGTTGTGACTCCTATCTCTGGAGATCTGTGTCTCCAACTTTATCACCTATCCTATCCATAATCCTTAACTCAACTCTTTCCTCTGGTACATTTCCTGAACACTTCAAGTAGGAGACAATCTTGACAATATTGCTTATATCCAGCATCTCTCTTTATTCTCTTGATTGTTATTTGCTGGTAAAAAAAAATAAAAAAAAATGTTTGCTAAAAACTAACTGAATTTGTTGATACCAATATGCTACTTGACCCTCCAATCTGAATCACGCACACCTCATTCCACATCAATTGTTTTTATGAAAATTGACAACGACCTACATATGGCGAAATCTATAGGGCAGTATTTCATAGTAATTCTTTTGGAGCGTTTTACACAGTGGACCATTCTCTCCTCTCTCTGTCTAATTTTAGGATAATTTACCACATTCTTTACTTGCATACAAAGCTTTACGTTCCTCTATATTTCTTCACTCCTACATATTGACCCGAGCACCTTTTCTGCTCCTCTCAGCATGGCCTTCTGTCTGGACATTTCTCTAACACTACCCACCTCATATATAGCCCTTATCCCTCATTACTCAGAGCTCTGGAATGCTCTCCCACTGGAGACTTATCGGCCACATTCCGTTATATTCCTCCAAGTCCCAGCTGAAGGTTCACTTCAGCAACATTGCAAACTTAATGCACTAAAAGATCCCCAGTGTGCACTTCAATTAATGTGACATACCAATTTCCTCTTGTTACTGATTAACATAAACCCATAAGTAAATATACTGTATATATCAAAGTACCATTAATTCCAAATGGACCCCCCCCCCCTCCCCATAAACTAACCATGGCAACTACCCTACACCATTATTAAAAGGGAAAAAAATGGTACGGTTTATTGGTCCTTCAAATAGAATGGTTGGTGTATGTATTCTCAGTATAGGACTTTGTAGCCAGACCCTATGAATCACAGGAAAATTGTGACATACATAGAAAGATAATGTGTGTATTTAGAAAATCAGCATTATCACTGTATTTTAATAACGACTCTTATCACAGCAGTAGAAAATCACCTGTTGCCACAATCTATTATTAAAGTATAACCACGGCAGCTGAGTGATCCTCAGCAATGCTGGTCCAGAGTGTTAACCTTCTGCTTCGCTGGGCCAGTCTTGGGGGGCGGGGTGCAGCTGATGCGTGTGCAATACAACCAAAACCCTAACTTAGGCTTTAAGTTCCACTTAGCAAAAATAAAAAAAAGCTTGGGAAAGCTATTGCCAGGAAATGGGGTCAATTTATTAAAGGGCAAAAATCCCTATGTATCTTTAATCTGGCAGTAGAAAAGTATTAAACCTCCATATGTATCTGTATATGTTGAAATAGTATCAGAAGATGGAGGTAGTGATGTGGAGGGACGTGATCCTGTGTCCATACGGACACTTTCCTTCCTGAAGAACCGCAAAATCATACAAAGGTACCCACCACATGTGATATATAGTATTGGGTAACATGGAGACAGAAAATAAAATAGGGTGTGTGGTGACCATACAGTATGGTTTAATTTGCATCTATTTCTATAAAATTGTAGTTATTGTTTTGTGTGAGTATCTTGTGGTTCACACATTTATATTATCGAGGGTACTGTTAAAATATTCCACTATAGTGCGATTGCAAGTGATGTTTATTGCTCAAGTATTAGTTGTTGCTGCTTGCACAAGGTAATAAAAACATTTTGCAGTGATATTCACGATATAACAACGTTTAAACCATTCCCAAATGAGAGAACCAAAACATTTTTTGGTGGAACACACATCACTTTTGATATGTGTGTTGTCTTCAGTGCTGATAACATTACCAACCAATTTTAGGGATATTCTTACATAAAAGAAAAGCAGATTGTAACACTAACATCATCTGTATGTTTTTATTTGTAGTTCTCAGTCTGAAAATTACTTAAATCGCACATTGCTACTGGTCATTTCACGTTCTGCCTGGTATTCTTGCAGTTAGCATGAAGTATTATACTACACAAAATATTATTACTGCTGAATGTGATCATAATCGTACTCCAGTCAGTTTATTTATATTTAATAATCTGAAATGGATGCTTTATAATAAAATAGCATCTGTGTGTGCATGTCCATTGTGTTTTAAAAAAACGTTCCCAAAAAAACTTCTACAGCAATCAGGTCTCACCTGAAGAACTGTGACCAAACCTTCATATGTAGTATAAGGTGTTAGTTCAGCATTAAAATAAAAACATAGGGTTATACCTACTTTATATGCCCAATTCACCAAATTCGCTGGTGAATAGGACATGCCACTTGGTGCTCACCTGTTATAGACAGGCTGGGTGTCTGCTAATGCCTTTCTCTTGTGACCTTCCAATAAGGACTGTTGAAGGCATTGTGTAAACTGTAGGGTTTGTCAAACAGCAGGTTTTTATAAGAAAATCTTTTTTTTTTTTTTTTTTACATAAGGAGAATGCCATGTATCAATAATCAACCCACAATATTCCTCCTTTGAAAGGAGAACATAAAAGACTTAGGAATCCACACACTGCCTGGAATATTGTTATGTATTGCTTTAAAAAGGTCAAATATGCTCTTGAACAGATAGGCTCTTTATGCTGTAATTTCGAGAGGCTGGATGTATTTTGTGCATGGGCATTTTTCCATCAAACATTTAATTATTCCTTATAAATAATTCATTTTTTGTGCTAATACTAGTAGGGGATATACAGAATGTGTGGGAGCATTCCTGGGGATGGGGCAGTAATGCATCATTTAGCAATGTCTGTATTGATGGGCAGCGCTGTTCCTTGGATAGTTATGAGGTTCATCCACACTCCCTCATAGACAGACCAGGACCTGATTACCTTTCCCAGAACAGGTGCCAATTACTCACACTAATTAGACACATGTATGTTATACATGTTTCGTAACTAATTAAAATGCAAATGTAATCTCTCATGGGCTGGGTTCTCTCTACCCTATGTCTCATGTCTGTTTTCTGTCTCCCTCGTTTACCCCTGTGATGTCCTATGCTGAATTCTTTATGTGAATGCTAAGCTGATTGTTTACTTATACACACAGAATTCGTACTTGTTTTTTTGTGCTACTTCTAAATGCTCAAGCATACCTGGGTTTTGTACCACATATTTATTATGTTTATTATTTTTTCTTGTTATGCTTACGTGTATTTGTATTTATGTATTTGTATGCCGACTGTCTGGCGCCGCCGAATCTGTGGCTCTCTATAAATAAAAGATGATGATCCTGTAAGATACAAACGGACTGTGTTAAGTAAGATACATGACCTGTTTAGTTTGTGTCCATAATTAAGGGGATCAGTTTACCTCTGAAAGTGTGCCATCATTCAGAGGTTCTGGACTACATACCTCTTATTGAATATAACATATGGTTTACAATAGAATAGGATCTGGGGTGCATTTGTATGTAGCTTGCTCTTTAATCAAACTGCTTAATTGTCCTCTGAAAGAAGAACAATTGTTCGCTTGTTCTACACTTGTGTGTCTTTGTTGACATAATAACTAATATGAACCTACAACTTGAATTATTAGACATTGGTACCGGACAAATTTTTACATTGGTCACAGCTAATCCCATTTTTAAATGACCATATTTTTAGCTATGTCTGTGTATTTTTAAAGATTATAAATTGCTCCGTTTTGTGTAGTGCAAACTGTTCTCACTGTGTTTTCATAATCTGTATGTAGGTGAAGGGGAGTATTTTAAAATTGAACACACATTTCTTTATAGCTGTATTTAAAATAGTTGCCAATATTTTAAACTTAATTTCTAAGGACTCTGCTGCTGAGGCTGAATGTTTCAGTGCAGCTGATATGTATTGTAAAGAAGGGATAATTTCAGGGTTAAAGATTTCCAGGGATAAATATTTAAAACATGGTACTACCTCTAAAAATGAACAAAGTGTTCAGTTCTGGTCTCGTAGTCTGATCATATTGGTTGATACAATATTATGTCCGAGAACAATGCTCTGGACCTAAGAAAAACATCCTTGTCTGCGTCTTACTGCGACAAACAAAGAGACAGAGGAAACTACATGTCAAATATGTGATTGAGTCAATGCTCTGGATGAGAATACAAAGTCCAACATCAGGAAAGTCTGTAAGTTATAAATATACTAATGTTTTTAAGAAAACGTTTTGGAGTAGCTTATTCTTTGTAGTGCAGTCGGCCTGTAATGTTTTAAGCCGAGAATACGCTTCTACAAAATGGCATTGTTTTAGGTCACTTGATTATTTTTGGAAAAGAGACTTTTAAGAACAGTGACCTCAATTAACAATGTACTTGGTAAAATAATTCTTTACAAACCTGAATTAAAACATGGCCAGTGCACTCTATAAGATGCAATAGCGCCTATTTTATCACATGCTATAACATGGTGGACATGCTCATTCATAGTCGCACTGAACAACCATTTTGCATATATTCCAATTTTTGTGCAAGAATAAAAAAACCTTATTATTTAAATTACTTTACTGTGCTAATAAAAGTAGTGCATAAACACTGACTTACTGTGATCTTTGAGGTGGTGTAAAAAAGTTTGTTTTGTTTAGCTTAAGGCTGGGTACAAACTAGGGATGTGCACCGGCGACTTTTGAGGTCTCGTGTTTTGGATCCGGATTTTCATTATTTTTGGGGTTCGGATTTGTCTCGCAAAACACTTGACGAAAGGTCTCGGTTCGGATTCAAGGTTTTGGATTCGGATTTTTTTTGGAAAAAACATAAAAAGTTTAAAAATCAAGTTTTTGGGCTTATTTTCACTCCTATGCTATTAGTAACCTCAATAACATTCAATAACAAGCATTTTCACTAATTTACAGTGTATTCTGAACACCTCACAATATAGTTATTAGTCCAAAACGTTGCAACGAGGTATCTTTCTGGACTGCGTAGAGGAGTGGGTCACCACAATATATATAATAAGAAAACCCTGAACTTGTATGATTCGCACCAATAAATGTACCTGGACTGCGTAGAGGAGTGGGTCACCACAATATATATTAAAAACCCTGAACTTGTATGATTCGCACCAAAAAATGTACCTGGACTGCGTAGAGGAGTGGGTCACCACAATATATATTAAAAACCCTGAACTTGTATGATTCGCACCAATAAATGTACCTGGACTGCGTAGAGGAGTGGGTCACCACAATATATATTAAAAACCCTGAACTTTTATGATTCGCACCAATAAATGTATCTGGACTGCGTAGAGGAGTGGGTCACCACAATATATATAATAAGAAAACCATCAACTTGTATGATTCGCACCAATAAATGTACCTGGACTGCGTAGAGGAGTGGGTCACCACAATATATATTAAAAACCCTGAACTTTTATGATTCGCACCAATAAATGTATCTGGACTGCGTAGAGGAGTGGGTCACCACAATATATATAATAAGAAAACCATCAACTTGTATGATTCGCACCAATAAATGTACCTGGACTGCGTAGAGGAGTGGGTCACCACAATATATATAATAAGAAAACCATCAACTTGTATGATTCGCACCAATAAATGTACCTGGACTGCGTAGAGGAGTGGGTCACCACAATATATATTAAAAACCCTGAACTTTTATGATTCGCACCAATAAATGTATCTGGACTGCGTAGAGGAGTGGGTCACCACAATATATATTAAAAACCCTGAACTTGTATGATTCGCACCAATAAATGTACCTGGACTGCGTAGAGGAGTGGGTCACCACAATATATATTAAAAACCCTGAACTTTTATGATTCGCACCAATAAATGTATCTGGACTGCGTAGAGGAGTGGGTCACCACAATATATATAATAAGAAAACCATCAACTTGTATGATTCGCACCAATAAATGTACCTGGACTGCGTAGAGGAGTGGGTCACCACAATATATATTAAAAACCCTGAACTTTTATGATTCGCACCAATAAATGTATCTGGACTGCGTAGAGGAGTGGGTCACCACAATATATATTAAAAACCCTGAACTTGTATGATTCGCACCAATAAATGTACCTGGACTGCGTAGAGGAGTGGGTCACCACAATATATATATTAAAAACCCTGAACTTTTATGATTCGCACCAATAAATGTATCTGGACTGCGTAGAGGAGTGGGTCACCACAATATATATAATAAGAAAACCATCAACTTGTATGATTCGCACCAATAAATGTACCTGGACTGCGTAGAGGAGTGGGCACTGGGCACCACAATAAAATATATAAAAAACCTTCAACAGGTCTGCATTACACTGCACATACGGCTGCTCCTCCATCCTCTCCATCATATACATGTTGGAGTTTTAGCGTGTGACAACCTCTTGTTTTTGATAATGTCAGTGCATTTTGAATATTTTTCAATTTGCCCCACACCACTGAATGTACTTTATCTATGATACGCATCTATCTATCTTGACTGCGTAGTGTGGTGGCCCCGGTACACAATTTGGTACCGAGGCCACAATATAATTAAAAAACCCTCCACGGGTCAGAATTCCACCAAAAAAGGGTATGGCCTGCATAGTGCGGTGGCCCCGGTACACAATTTGGTACCGAGGCCACAATATAATTAAAAAATTGGGCATCAACTGTCACCGTTGTTTAATATCTGATACACCTAAATATGGACTGCACAGTGGAGTGGCCCCGGTAGTAAATTTGGTGCCGGGGCCACAATACCTCCTCCAACTTCCAAGTGTAGTGTTTATAAAGACAGACAGCGTCGAAGTGTTATTAGTTGACTTTCTTAACCCTAAAATTGTCCCTGTTGCAAATATTCGTGCAATGGACAGTTACTTTTTTATTGAAAGACTCAAGCTTTCAAGTGTAGTGTTTATAAAATATAAACAACAATACAGTAGTTTTAGAGCACGTCAATACCTCTTGTTTTAAATTATGACAGGGCATTTTACTTTTGGTTTAATTTCTTGAATTTGTTTAAATTTGGTTTTACTTTTTGAACATGGCAAACGACTGTTGATTGGTCATATAATGCAAAAAAAAAAATTGCAAGATGGAATTGTCCTTGGGCCCTCACACCCACCCTTATGTTGTTGAAATAGGACATGCACACTTTAACAAACCAATCATTTCAGCGACAGGGCCTACCAAACAACTTTGGCTGAAATGATTGGTTTGTTTGGGCCCCCACACCAAAAAAGCTATTCATCTCTCCCTGTACAGACTAAACAGGCTCTACTGAGGCAAGATGTCGTCCTCATCCTCAACCTCTGATTCCTCTCCCCCTACAGTGTGTACTTCCTCCTCATCACACATTATCAATTCGTCCCCGCTGGACTCCACAACCACAGGTCCCTCTGTAGTATCTGGAGGGCAGTGCTGTACTTCATTGAGGAATTGATTATTCATTTTTATAAACATCATTTTTTCAACGTTATGAGGAAGCAACCTCCTTCGCCGCTCACTGACCAGGTTCCCCGCTGCACTAAAAACTCTTTCCGAGTACACACTGGAGGGGGGACAACTCAGGTAAAATAGAGCTAGTTTGTACAGGGGCTTCCAAACTGCCAGTAACAATATGGACTGTCTGACATGTCTACTTGGATGGTGTCAGCAAAGTAATCATCCACAATTTTTTCTATTGTGACAGCATCCAATGCAGCGAGAGTAGACATGTCTGCAATGGTTGGCAGGTCCTTCAGTCCGGACCAGATGTTATCAGCATCCCCGCCAGTGCCTCTTTTGGGAAAACTGAGCTTTTTCCTCGCAGCCATAGATGTGGAAGAAAATGAGGGTGGAGCTGTTGGCATGTCACGGTCCTCTTCAGAGGACAATCTCCTGACCAGCAGGTCTTTGCACCGCTGTAGACTTGTGTCCGCCGGAAACAGAGACACAACATACGCTTTAAACTGAGGATCGAGCACGGTGGCCAGAATGTATTCCTCTGACTTTAAAAGAGTGACCACCCTCGGATCCTGGCAAAGCGTACGAAGGGCTACATCCACAAGAGCTACATGCTTGGTGTAATCGCAATGGCTTACCAGCTCCTCCCTCACTTTCTCCAGCTGCTTCTGCAACAGCCTGATCAGGGGAATGACCTGACTCAAGCTGGCAGTGTCGGAACTGACTTCTCGTGTGGCAAGTTCAAATGGCTGCAGAACCTTGCACAACACGGAAATCAGTCTCCACTGCGCTTGACTGAGGCGCATCCCCACTCCTTTGCCTATGTCGTAGGTGGCTGTGTAGGACTGAATGGCCTTTTGCTGCTCCTCCATCCTCTGCAGCATATAGAGGGTGGAGTTCCAGCGCGTCACAACCTCTTGTTTGAGGTGATGGCAGGGCAGGTTCATGCTTTTTTGATGTGCCTCTAGTCTGCGGTAGGCACTGGCTGAATGCCAAAAGTGTCCAGCAATTTTGCGCGCCACCGCAAGCATCTCCTGCACACCCCTGTCACTCTTGAGGTAATGCTGCACCACCAAATTAATGGTGTGGGCAAAACATGGGACATGCTGGAAATTGCCCATATTTAATGCCCGCACAATGTTACTGGCATTGTCTGACACCACAAATCCCCATGAGAGTCTAAGTGGGGTAAGCCACTGGGAGATAATTTCCCTCATTTTCTCTAATATGTTGTCAGCGTTGTGCCTCTTATTAAAGCCTGTAATACACAATGTTGCCTGCCTTTGCACGAGCAGCCATTTTGTAGTTGCTGCTAGTGATGCAGCTGTTGCTGTTGCTGCGGAAGGGGATGCATCTACCCAGTGGGCTGTCACAGTCATATAGTCCTTCGTTTGCCCAGAACCACTTGTCCACATGTCCGTGGTTAAGTGGACAGTGGGTACAACCGCATTTTTTAGAGCACTGAGGACACTTGATCGTACTTCTCTGTACATTTTTGGTATCGCCTGCCTAGTGAAGTGGAATCTCGACGGGATTTGGTACCGGGGACACAATACCTCCATCAACCCTCTAAATCCCACTCCACTGATGGCGGACACCGGGCGCACGTCTAACACCAACATTGCAGTTACAGCCGCAGTTATACGCTTTGCAATAGGGTGACTACTATCGTATTTTGTGGTCATGGCAAATGACTGTTGGACGGTCAATTGTTTTGTGAAAGACTTAGCGGTCTTACGACTTCCCCTCTGGGAAGATGACCGACTAACAGCAGCAACAGCAGCAGTGGCAGTAGTAGGCGTACCGCTGCAGGATTCCTCGGATGAATCCCGTATTGAGGAGGACTCAGTCTGGCTACTGACTTGGGCTGCAGGACTGAATCTGATGGAGATTGTGGAGGAAGTTGACGAGGAGGGTGTTGCTGGTGTGTATCCAACTGGACCACGGGATTTAGGTGTCCCTGTACCGATGAGGGTCCTAGCCCCAGTTCCTGAACTAACCACTGAACTATGAAGGTTATTCAGGTGACGTATAAGGGAGGATGTTCCTAGGTGGGCAAGATCCTTACCCCTGCTTATTTGAGCTTTACATAAGCTACATATGGCCATACATTGGTTGTCTGGATTTGGATAAAAATAACTCCAGACCGAAGAGGTGCATTTTTTGGTCTTCTGACCAGGCATGACGATGGGCTTTTTCATCCCATGGACATCAGCTGTTTCACCCCCTGGTGCCTCATTTACAATAACCACATCACCATCCTCATCATCAAGTTCCTCCACAGCGCCAGCTACATCATCAATAGCCTCCTCCCGAGCCACCTCTTCCCGTACAGTGATGGGAAGGTCAGGCTTGACAACTACCAACATCCTTGGACTCGCCTTGTGGATTTGTGATAATTTCTCTTTAGAAGGCAGAGTTGTTTGCTGTTTTGTTGCTGACAGCATAACTCTCTTCAATTTTTTGTAGGGGGGGGGGAGGAGGAGGAGGGCTAAGATCCGTGGGTGAAGCTGAACCACTAGTCATGAACACGGGCCAGGGCCTAAGCCGTTCCTTGCCACTCCGTGTCGTAAATGGCATATTGGCAACTTTACGTTTCTCCTCAGATGATTTTAAGTTTCTCTTTTTGCTACTTTTTCTTAACTTGGGCTTTTTGGATTTTACATGCCCGGTACTACGAGATTGGGCATCGGGCTTGGAAGACGACGTTGATGGCATTTCATCGTCTATGTCATGACTAGTGGCAGCAGCTTCAGCATTAGGAGGAAGTGGGTCTTGATCTTTCCCTACTTTATCCTCCAAATTTTTGGTCTCCATTATATGTAGCACAAGATACTGCAGAATGTGTGAACTTGGTAATATTGCAGTACCAATGGACTTATACTGCTGGATTGGTTTTGCAAATTTGGTTATAATTATATATATTTTTTTTTTAAATTTTTTTATTTTTTAAAAACTTGGGAATAATGGGGAAATAACTATGCCCTTAGAAGCACAGGACACAGCACAGGACCCAGCAGCACCACTGACCTCTGAAGGACAGAGCACAGGACACAGCACCACTGGACTGATACTGCAGAACACAGCACAGCACAGCACGGCACAGAACTAAACAGCACAGCACGAGATCTACCAGGACAGAGGACCACCTAACACACCCTCCCTCTACCCTGATCAATGCCCGAGTGAAGATGGCGGCGACTAGCGGGGAATTTATAGGATCCGAGTATCGCGAGATCCGACAACGGGATTATGAGTCAGAGCCTCAGTTTCAGATTTGAATTTGGCGCCAATACCCGGATCTGTCTCGGATCCGACTCGGATCGGCAACGTTCGGGTGGGCTCGGATTTCAGAAATCCGAGTGCGCTCATCTCTAGTACAAACTATCGAAAATGACTTCAGATACGATTTCTGTAATGGTTTTACCAGTGACTGAAAGTCCAGATGAGAATGCCGATTCATGCATTCACAACCTACACAATTTTCCTTCAGATCTGTAAAAATTGATCTCATTGACCATCTGCTGAAAAGATTGTGACTCTGTACACACTCTAAAGAGATCTGCCTATACTGGTTGTTGTGTGTGTGTACACGCTTCCACATTTTCCCAACATCATTCCTTTGTTGATAGCCATTTTTTAGGAATTTTAGAAAACCAAGTCAACAGATGCAATGTTTTTTTGTAAAACTTGATCGTGGGAGCATACACACTAATGTGATATCTGATTAAACGGCCGTTTATCATGTAATCTGCATGATAAATGTATCAGTATGTACCCAGCTTAAGACATTCTAGACTCTTGGTAAATCTATAATGCCTTACAGAATGCAGTCTCTACAGATTGAAGTTCATTTCAATATTTTTGTCCCGAAAAAGGTAATATTTGTGCGTTATAACAGATATCCTGCATTTAATATAAAATGCCCCAGTGTACTAATGTCCTGACAGGTACACTAATCTGGCAGAAAAACAAAAAAAGTACCTAGTGACTAAAAACAGTGGGCAAGAGCAGCTGATATATGGAGAACGTATTTTTGTTGCAACGTAGCTATGTCCGCTCGATGTTCCTTGACTAAGTAAAACAAAGGTAGCTCAATGCAATACAAATACTCAAACATCAAGTAAAAATTAAAGCTTTTTTTCAAACTAGTATAGGGCACTGAACCATTGGTTTCATATACAAGCCTATAAATTAATAGCACCTAGCACTGTATTAAGTTAATTTTATCACTTGCCAATAAACATTATCTAATGCGATTATTGTGGTTCCAATGCACAAACATATTTAATTGCAAAATATAGCAGAATTTACAGCAAGCCATCATAGCGCCTAAAAGATTTACAATAAAGCAGGAAAGTATAAAAACCGAATACAGTACATATTTGCTAGCATATCACCTACACCCAGGTCCATGTAGTTATGCAGTCAGAAAATTGGAGAGAAATGGTCCAGAGAAGCTTGCTTATGTGCAGCTTCAGTTTACAAAAAAAAACACTTATGTCACTATGTACACAGATAACATTGAGAGGTCTTCATTGGTCCAGAGTTAACTATGTTTCAGTTGTCTGCTGGTCATAGGTCAGTTCAAAGGTTTCCTATGATAAGGTGTAGTCAGCTCACTCCAACAGCTGAGCACATGTTGTGCCAAAGGGAACTGAACTAAACCAGTTTTTAGCAACCTATTTGTATTACAAACACTATCAGTTTGAGCATTAATACGCTATCTTCCATAACTAGCGATTGCAGGAAGCGGATTCATTATGGTAATATAGGTCCAAATTACAATAACATGATACATATCTTATATCCTGAGCCTTGGATACCTTTTAATATATTATCATTTCGTCACGAGTTGCGGCGGTGCCTCAAGCCGCCGCGACTCCCTGTGCCCGCAGGATGCATCCCGGCTTTCTCCATGACAACCGGGACGTCCCTTCCTGTTTTCGCGGTCGGGACGCTGAATGTTTCTAGCAGCCGGGCGCATGCGCAGCTGGTTAATTATATTTATCAGCCCCTGAGGCTGATTACTCCCTGCTGGGTTCCTCTGCTGCCATTGGCCAGTCTCTGTATATAAGGCAGGGAGGGCTTAGCCTCCCTGCCGGTTATAGTTCAGTCTCTCTTTGCTGACCTGCTACTGTGCCCTGTATCTGCATTTGGATTGGATTTCTCGTGTATGACCCTTGGCCTTGTTTACTGGACTTTGATTCTTTGCCTGTTGCCCTGACCTTTGCTTTGTTTCTGGACCCTCCTCGTTTGCTGCCAGCTCTGACTTCTTGCCTGTTTCTGACCACGGTACCTGCTTCGGACCTAGACCTCGGCCTGTTTCCTGACCACGCTTGATTCACTATTCCCCGCTACTCTGCGCTACAGTACATTCATAAACCTGTACTACTCTAAGTTTAAGACCTGGAGGAAAGGCGGCTGCTATAGGTGAAGACCTCCATCTTGTTCTTCAAGATGTAACACATTTTTTGTATAAATCTCTAATGCATTTTATTAATAAATGTAGATTGGAACCTTAATAAATGTATATTTAGAAGTGTAAGTGCGACTGTAAATGTGTGTGTTATTAATCCATGCATTTGTGTCATAACACGTGGCGTACTAATCGCAATCGCACAGTAAAACACTATTAATTTGGTTTACTTCATCCAATTATTTGACTTTCACAACTGAAATAAATATGGCAGTGCAGCTTTGTTTATAATAAAGCTTTGTTTATAATAAATGTCCCAAGTAGCAGAGACCTTTTGAAATTCTTAATTCAAACAAAATGGCTGCTCTACTGTTTTGCTGGTCTCCGTTTTAATAAAGATCACACTCTTTGTTGCACAAAAATATTGAATATTACATTTTAATAAGGCCTTAACCTCCCTTTGACCACACATTATTTAGATGCACATGAACACATATATAATAATCTTTTGTGAGAAATTGTGTTCATGTGTAACATTCAGTTTGCTTGAATGCTTTTGGGTCACTTTTCCTACACTTAGTTATGTTCTATGTGCATTGTGCCAGCTTATCAATTCAATTTATAATTGGCACCCCTCACCTCATTTAAAAAAGTAGAAATGGTGGCATTGTTTGTGTACTATCAATGAATTTTCCCACTCTGTTAAAAGAGCTTCAGTGTTATTTTTAATAAAGCTAGATTAAGCTTTGCTTTAAATGCTGTTCTGAATCTTCATGGCCAAAACATTCTCCACTGCTTGCAGTTTTGAATAACAACAAAGTGAATTGTCGTTTAGTATGCATGACGGGCTCTTTACTGCAGAATCAGACCTCAGGATACAGAGGAAGGGCTTTATATCCTTAGTAAACCTGCAATTCCATTTAGAGAAAAAACCCATAGTGTAAAGAGAAAAGATGTTTGTTTTTGTTTTTCTCTGGCTCTCAATATCAGAATAGAAGTTATTATATATGAAATGGCTCAAGAACCTTGTTATGCCAGTCATTATCTACAGAACTAAAAGCAACACATTCAAATGCATGTATTGTTGCAGATTCCAAAATGATTGATTGAAACAGCCAAATTATACAGTGAACTAGAACTGGTGTAAAGAACAGCATGCTACCCTGATGGGGTAATTGGGCAACACGTGCAATCTGATTATAATGTTGCCTTTGTTCTCAGTTAAATTGCAATACTTAAGCTGACCACACGTACTGTTTTTGGATTTGAATTTAATTGCTTTTGTCCAAACTGACCCTAAACTTTTTGGCTCAATATGACCAGGAAACCCAGTCAGTGATCCCTAAGTAAATCTGGACAGTCTGTAAATCTGGTGGGCTGGGATCTGCTAGGGTCGTCACCTGACTGGACTAACTGGATCGCCTGTGATACAGATGCTTGTCCTGAATTGGAGTGACTGGAATTATCCAGTTCAGATATCCACATTTGTGGCTACAGTGGACACATCTGGTTACTCTTTGGATAGATCCAGTTTCTCAGACTGAGCAACTTTATTCACAATGGCTTGTTCACATTCACTGTTTTGTTTTATCTGTAGGAGCCATGTTATTCCATACTCTCCCGGAATGTCCGGGAGACTCCTGATTTCCGGGTAGATCTCCCAAACTCCCGGGAGAGCTGGCAATTCTCCTGCATCTGCACATTTCCTAGTGAAATGATCTTGAGCCTCCATAATGCGATTCTCCCTGAATCGCATCATTTTGTCCCGCCCCCCCCATTGGTAAAATTTACGCATTTGCGTCATTATGTTGCTGGGCCAAAATGGTGCGATTCAGGGAGAAACGCATCATGGGGGCTCAAAATCAGCCCAGTTAACTTCACCCCTTGAGACTCCCGGAGGCATTTTATGATCCTCAATCTACATGACTAGTAGGCAGCCTTTTTTTTTTTTTTTTTTTTTTTTTTTTCCCTCTTGTGTCTAGTAGTGTGTGTGTGTGTGTGTGTGTGTGTGTGTGTGTGTGTGTGTGTGTGTGTGTGTGCTTTGAAACTCAGTCAAAGACCAGCAAGTGTTCTTCTATTCTCACACACACACAAACGCGCACACACAGATTTTAATTTTGTTCAGTGGGGGAAGTAATCTAAATACAGTATGTTTGAAAATGTTATTGGGTCTAAACACTAGACTCCTCCTTAAAGAAAAACAATTAAGGCTAGTTGCAAGGGGTCTGCAATCCCCAAAGAAAGCAAATTGGCTAAACTAATTTGCAATAGTGTGTCTATAACCATGCAAACAGTTGGATTGTGGATAACTTAAAATCATTTATTAAATAAATTCCTTGATAAAATATCATAAGTATCATACATTAACACTTTTGTTGTTTATATCATATAAACATCTTTGCTGAATTTATACCATGAACCTGGGGAAAAAATATGGTCTTGGACTTGATGTCTCTACTGGGATGATTCTGACTAAGGTACACAATAAAATCCCAAAAGGTTCTACTTTAGGGTATTGGTTGTTTTTAAAGCAAATAAATTTGCCCAGCTTTGTGTCAGCTGGTGCTTGTTAGTTAAGCCAAATGCTTGGTTAAAAGAGAATGTTAATCTTTGAGGTGTGTGAGTAGTTTTTTTGTGTTTGTTTTTGCTAAAAAATTATATCCAAACTATGGATCACATGATTAAAAACTATGCCGTTAAAATCGTCAACCACTTAGATTTTTTTAAGTCCCTAGAGAGAAGTGTTGCAGGCTGACCAAGAAGGCCAGTACCTTGTATTTCAATTACTTCCTTGGTCTGTTTACGAGTGTACATAGCGCAGCTCACATGCTGTTGTATAAGGTCAGGCTCCTACTTTTGTACAAATCAACATGGTTTTTAGGGGCAGTAAGTGGCATTGTGGACCAAGATGGTGGCATCTATATGGGGTTACAAGAGTTTCCACAGTCTGATAGGATTAGTTAGACAGATTGGGGGTATTCCCTTGTAAATACAGATTAGGCACATTGGTGCTCAGAGGTTTGCATTGATGTGCAAAAAATAAGATTTAGTTCTGTGCGATGAGCTCATTATTCAAGTGTTGTAGGCACAGTTGTGAAGGCCATACACATTTTAAGAGTAGGCGCACAGCCTTTTCCTTCCCTCAAAGGGACTTGAATTCTCTTGCTGGTCAGAGGTGTTAGACGTTGTTGTTTTTCCTATACCTATAATGGAATGTATTTTGCACTTTACAGCTGCACATTGTGGGACTAGGTACAGTTGAAGCAATGCAATTCAAACATATAATAAACACATTCCCAATGTCCACTTATACTCATGATTAAGTTAAGACCTAAATAAGACTTAACCAAGCAGTATTTTGATAGAAAAACATAAATGGTGAAATTACTCCATGACTTGAAATGTGTTGGACTTTGTTGTGACATCTTTATTTCTACTAAATATTTTTTCGGAGTATTTTTTTTTTTTTTTTTTTTTTTTTTATTTACCTGGGGTATTTACAAGGACAACAAAGTGTGTGCACATCTTGGACACCCTTCCCCAACCACCACCACCGTTTAAGCCATCTGTACTAAACCAGATGTATTAGATATGCTTTCCAGTTGAGAATTACTGCTTTGGCATGACACCGTTTATGTATGCAAAATAACATTTTGGAACCTGAAAATGAGTATCCACATGACCGGAATACATTTGGAATGTTTTTTAAACCTATTTTATGATGCCAGAAATAAGCTGCAAAGCAATAATAATAACATATGTGTTCTCAAATGACTTTTTTGCCAACGAGATTACATGTTTATTAATTGGTTGTATTCTATGTGCTCTGTCTGCTATTTAATCCAAGTTGTATTTGCTTTGTAGTGTGTTGATCTCCTAACATTATGCATTGTCGCATTCTAATGACCTTGTTTGAACTTCAGGGGGTGTATTTACTAAACCATGGATTTGAAAAAGTAGAAATGATATCTCCATCGGATTCTCACTGTCACTTATTAAGTATCGTCTACAAAATGACAGTTGTAATCTGATTGGTTGCTATAAGCAACATCTTATCTGCAGTTTAGTAAATTTACCCCCAGGAGTTTAATCTCCTTCATAGAAATTAATGGAATGACCTATTAATTGCTCATTCAGGAGATCTTGGGCGATTCTGGGTTTTCCCTTCCATTTGGGATGACTAATTTTATGAGTTAAATTAAATAAAAATACTTTAAATCCACATAGTGTTTTCTTACTACTAATCTCATGAGATTTAATTGCAGAAACTGAAAATATTATGTGTAGCTATAGTCTCACACTAAACCTATAAGTCCAGGTTTGGTGTGTGTGCTGCATGTTGAAGCATGACTTATCCACAGCATTCACACAACACTTAAAGTGGATTGTAAAGGGCAACTCAATCAAATGTAAAATAGTTTGTATTTAATAGCAAACTGGCAACTATTAATTTGCAAGGACATTGCATACTTGCAGAGTTTCACAAATCCAGTCCTCTGGGGCCCTAACAGTGCAGGTTTTCCATATCTCCTTGCTGGAGCACAGGTGTAGTCATTACTGACTGACACATTGTAACGGATCCACAGGTGGTATCATTATATCACGTGACCTGGAAACCTGCACTGTTAGGGGTCCATGAGGACTGGACTTTGGGAAACATGCACTTGGAATGCGATATTGTAAATAATGTTACGATGCTGTTTAAAACCACAACCACAACAAAAATGGCCAAATGCATATCATTGCCCATTGTTTATTTTCTTTCCAAAGCCATAAGCACCCATTTATAGTAAACCTATAACTATATAATGTTAATGTACATAAACTTTTTAGTGAGTGGGCAGAATATGTAAGCGTATATATGCTTATTTATGTGGTGTCCACACCATGCATGAGAAACAAATTTGGAACAGCAGGTTTGGTTACTTAAAAGCAAAAGGAAATTGGTCCCTGCCCCAAAGTATTTACAGAAAATGTTGCTTGGGTATTGGATTTGGGATGAAGGTCTTTTGTCCAAGGACCCTACATCTTGTAGCTTCATCCCTGCATTCAAATAGTGGAAATCGTATTGTAACTTGGCGCAAAGTTTTAAATATTATCTGCCCTGTATTTTGCAGTTATGAATACTACACCCCTATGGCAGAATTATACATCATTTTGGTACAATGTGCTATTTATCCTTTCACACTTTTTTCTGCTATTCTCAAGTACACTTTTGTCCATCCTTACAAGTGGAAGATTTTTCCCTTTTGAAGCTTTTTGTTACATTTGCACACAATAGATGTGTTCAAACCTAGTCCTATCAATAGGTCATGTTCTCAGGATTTCTGTCTGTAGAAACAGGTGGGATAATTACTGGCCCATAAAAATAGATCCGGTCACCTGGGCATGATTAAAGTAATCCTGAAAACATGAACTGTTGGTAGCTCTTGAGGATGGAGTTTGGACATCTCTGGCATACACCATCTCTGTCCAACGTTTTTCATTGGGAAGACTGCTTATATGTAATAGATACTTTAGGTCCTGTAAAGAATAGGCTGGTTCATTGTAGGCTGTATGGGTTATTAGGGAAACTGGCAATGGATGGCAGCCAGACTAACACCAATTGCATTCAGTTCACAATATAAAGTGAGAAGTGATAGGCAATACTCTGTGCTGGGTAGTGAATATAACCTGTTGATACATGCTGGGGCGGAGTCAATAGATGTGAAGCTGTCTGCATTGGTTTAGTTGTTAACTGACATTTATAGCAGTTTCTAATGACTCCAAACATGGGCAACTAATCCTAATTTCTGGTATAATTGGAATACTTAAGATTTAAAATGTTATTTGGGAAGGTGGGAAAAAAAAACGCAGTTCTTTTTACAGAGAAATCTGTCAAAATGGGATTATACTAGTATTGCCACCTGTCTGGCTTTGAAAGGGACAGACTGAGTTTATTATGCTCTGTCCAGCTTTAAAAACAGTGTTCCAGTTTGAGCTGCCTTTAAACATAAACTGCGTACATTGGTGTGACTGTAGCACACCTCTTGAAACCAGTAGTGATTATTAGTCCCGCACTGGCTGTCTAATATCTGGAAGGATGGTGAGGATGTTTCTATGCTGCCATGAAGTAGTGACATAATTGTAGCTTCCATCTGACAGGCAGACTACACTGGGAAGTAAATTCGCATTTGATGCTAAAGACTCTTCACTATTTCTGTGTGGTACAAAAAGTTTATCAAGCTCTCACTACAGTTGGTTAGAAGTGAAATTCATCTGGGGCATTCTAAGGGCTAACAGGCAACGATACTTCTACCTGCAGGCTTAAAATATAAAGGATTGCACCATCAAATATTACATTTTGATATACTGACTAATGGAGACCTAAATTGGAGATACACAGCACTGTATCATTATATTGTAGATGTTTATCTTTTATATCTGATTCTTTAGTTACAAGATGCCTAACTGGGGTGGCGGTAACAAATGTGGAGCGTGTGGCAGGACCGTGTACCATGCCGAAGAGGTGCAATGCGATGGAAAAAGCTATCATAAATGCTGCTTCCTATGTAGTAAGTTTATGAATCCTTTACTTTGAGTTTTCATGTGTCTACAAACACTGTACATTATATTGCATGTATATGTCTTGTGCTTTCCTTCCATCCTTTGCTAAATTGTTGTGTTTAAAGCTGAACTAATGCTTTGATGTTATGTGACAGCTTACCCTTCAGCGTCCAGGGGCAGGCTGAGAAGGGGGGTGTCTTCCCCCTGGGCCGGTCCTAGTGGGCTACCTGGGGCTGAGTCGCTTGCATTTCTTTTTCCTTTAAAATGTTCCTAATAGGCTGCTGAGCCAAGTCTTGCGCTCCCTCCCCAGGCTAAAATTTGCCAGTCCTCCCCTGTCACTGACCTAAATAGGTATTTGCATCCGTAGTGCAGATAGATACAAGCACACATGTAGTTTACAGCTATTGTACTGTGTACACAGCGTGTGATATAAATGATTGTGTATGTGACTTGTGTGCCCCACCTAGTATTATTATTTACATACATAGTGTTTTTTTTGCATGTGAATAAGTGACCTCACTTTCACATGTAGTGAGTCAGAAGGAACAACTGTGTGAAGAGAGCTGCACATTTCCCTTCTGTGAATTACAATGTACTCTGTGGGCGGCTCAGACAAATCAGCCTGTGAGGATTAGAACTGGCTGGAATGTGAGAGCACTGAGGGTCTATGCCATCTACTTGGCCACATAGCACAATTATATTATTGTTTAATAACTTCATACTTGTTGTTTCCCACTGGAAAACATTTGTTGGGAGACAGAACATCCAGTGGTATCTGCAGAATGCTCAGAAACTGCACACATTTTCCACTTTTTGAATGTCACCATTATGAAGTTCTTAGCACGGAGCAGCAGTAGTTGAACTTGCCAGAATTGTTTTAACTGTGCCGTCTTTTATTAGAAATCTAGGTTTACCCATTATAAGGCACCTTATGTAATAATAATTCCAGTCCTGATGTCCGTGTATATTGACTTTTGGAAGGGCACATGTTGAGGAATAAAATGTAGTTCTGTTCAAATCTTCAGAATTATTTGAAGGGACTTTTGAAGTATTTTTCAGGACGCTGTTGCAGTGATGGATGTCTGTAATGCCCCCTCCATAACAAACTACACACTTGCATCCAACTTGTTTATTTATCAAAACTTGATGGCAGATCTATGTTTAACAGCAAACCGATCATCATGTGTTAACATTTTATGATTTAAATAGAATAATGTCTAGGTAACACAATATTATTTGTTCCATATATTCAAAGATGCCAAAATGTTTATTGTGTGGATAACCAATATTGTCCTTCTGTTGTGTGTTTTTTAAATCCTGTTGTCTGTTTTTGGTTTTATTTTTAGTGGTCTGCAGAAAGAACCTGGATAGTACAACAATGGCTATACATGATGATGAAATTTACTGCAGATCCTGTTATGGAAAAAAATATGGACCCAAGGGTTATGGCTACGGGCAAGGAGCAGGCACATTGAATATGGATAGAGGAGAAAGATTGGGTATTAAACCAGAAGAGTAAGTTTTTATAATGAAATTACCCTTTGTTAGTGATCGTGTGTTCATGTAACGAGACATAGATCAACATTTTAAAGTTTCCACAAATTTGGCCAGTAGAGTGTAATACAGTGAATTAGAGTGCTTTTATATACCCACACATACTCCAGGTCCACTTCTATTATCCCTTATGACATGTGATGCTGAAAATAAAATACTTTCTGATCCATCCCCCCCCCCCCCCCCCCCCCCTCCACACACACACACACACACACACACTGTGTACAAATACTGCTAGTACATGGCTTATGGGTGCATGTTTGGTTGTGCATTTACTATTACATATCCAGCTACAACTTCACCAAGAATGCACCGCTCACTACAGGGACTGTGGGAGCAGCTTAGAGAGCAGTAATACACTTTGTGTTGTGTGTGTGTGTGTGTGTGTGTGTTGGGTTTTTTTGTTGTTTGTTTTCCCACATTTTGTGTTTTTATTGTTTATGTTCAAAGAGTATTGCTTTGCAGAACCTAAAGACTTCCTTATCCTGCATCTCTCAGACACTTCTGCTTATACTGTACTCTAATTTAAATGCCTAAAAAGTTGATATTTTTAACAACTGAATGTGAGAGAACTGTACTGTCTGAAAAGTTAACCAGCGTCACTAAAAATGCAGTGCGTCATGACTGGTTTCATAGAGAGGGGATTAGCAATATGCGGCAGGCTTTACTCTACAATAGTCTTCATCGTTTAAAGGATTATAATGTGTTTGTTTATAATCTACAAGAAACCTTGTAATTTCATTATAGAATGCATCAATCACGTCCAAGTACCAGTTCTAATGCTTCAAAGTTTGCTCAGAAGTTTGGCGGAACTGAAAAGTGTCCCAGATGTGGTGAATCTGTTTATGCCGCAGAGAAAATAATGGGAGCTGGGAAGGTAATGTTGCTGTATATGTCAGCATTTATTTCATTTTATTGGCAGTCATGATGAAGTGATTTTAGGGTAACTTGGTGGTGCTGATTCCGAGTATAACATCGGTTTTGCTAGATTGGCTCTAATTTGTTAGATAATTGGTACCCAATTGAAAAACATGATGCAAATAATTTAATGGTCAGGCAGAGCATACTTACAAATCGCATTGCAATTGTCTTAAAATACACAAGTAAACACACACTGGCATTTTATTTGGTCTAATAACACATTTACATAGCTGATTCGGATAATTGAAATGAATGCATAGTAAAACGCTGTTTTTACGATTTTCTTTTACGTGGGTTATCGGAACAATCATGTTGGAGGCTCCAAAAATACTCAGTGATCATGTGTCTGTCCCATCTGCCTTGATACCTTTCCTCAGACACCTTTTATATCTCGATGAAATCTCTCCCCTTGTTCCTCGGTAAAATCACTAAGAGTAAGTGGCTATGGCGTGTCCTCTTATGCTCATATTAGTACCCACATTTTTAAAGTTTGTGAGCATTCTACACAGGGTTTGCAAACCTTATGGGGAGTCCAAGACTTGCCTTGGTCTCCAAGCGTCACGCCAAATTAATGGTCACATTTATCAACAGCCACATAAAATGAAAAGTAGTTATCAATTCTTATAGCATTGATAAGGATTGAACTATTTATCATATTTATAAAAAAAATCTCCACAGGAGCAGCAGTCACAAAAAACTGCTGTTCCTGTGAAGTTAAAAACTTACCTTTTCACTTCCACTTCGTTCCCGAAGCTGCTGTGCGATCCACAGAAGTCTTGTGTGCATGCTCCATCTGAAAACTTCCCTGCACTTCACTGTTGTAGGTTAATTGGCTGCTATCAAAATTTACCCTAGTTTCTCTGTCTGTTTGTGTGTATGTTAGGAAATTTAGACTGTAAGATCCAATGGGGCTGGGACTGATGTGAGTGAGTCCTCTGTACAACGCTGCGGAATTAGTTGCGCTATATAAATGATGATGTTACAGAGAGCGGAGTGTGACAGGGAGGGATCATGTGATCCCTCCACACATGTGCTGTAAAGCTCTGCTCTTTAGAGCAAAGCTGAACAGTGCTGAAAAATAGCAGAAACGGTAATGTACGTCAGCCTGAGCTGCCGTTCATTACTGTATGTGTAAAAGCATTTCCATGCATTGTTAAATTGCAGTACATAACAGTCCCCATAGACATCTATGGGGACTGCTATGTATTACGAAAAAAAGTACAAAGCAGCAGATATCTATGATATCTGCTGATGCACTGTTGATAGATGAGGCAAATACTTTAATTGGTGTCTATTCCCCAAAAACGGCAGTTTTCAGGGAATTGACATGAAAATTAGGTTTAATAAATAGGCCCCTAACAGAGCGAAGCTTGCTTTACAATGTCTGATGTTTGTTTTGTTTTTGCAGAGAGTATTCTCCACAAATGTAGCAGAATGCATTAGGATTGTTTAAGCAGCCTCTATGTGAAGAAATATTTTTATTGCGTTTTGTTTGTTTTTCAGATAAATATAAGTTTATTTAATATTGTTACGGCTTCCCAGTAATTGTCATAAGCAATTAGAACAGGCAGAAGAGGTCTTCACCTATAGCAGCTGCATTTCCCGTAGCACTAGATCCACTCACAGGTACTTGGATTCCCCCAGGGCTTATACTCAGAGTTGTAAAAGTTTATAACCAGAGCTGGAAGTGCAGAAGTAGGCGACTGAGAGAGGAAACTCTATGGACAAAATAACCAGTGCCAAGCCAGAGGTTGAAGGTCAGAAGTAAGCAAGGAGAGTTGCAGGAACAGGCTAAAAGGTCGGGACTGGCAGCAGATGATGGTAATTCAGAAGGACAAGCCAAGAGGTCAGGGGCAATCCGTAAACTGATAACAAGCCAAAGGGTCAAAACAAGTAGTCAGATAGTGGTTTTCCACGATCAAGGATTCTATAACTGGCAGGAAGGCTAAGGCCTCCCTGCCTTTTAAGCTCATGAGAGCCAATCAGAGGTGGTGGAGAAGTGTACATCCCCACACCAGCATAGGCGACTGCAATACTGTGATTGCAGTCGTGCTTGCTCTGTCTGCCTGACAAAGGTGGAAACATGGTGGACGTCCCGGTTACCCTGGCAACGACTGACACAGTGAACCGGAAGTGGCTGCCTAGGCAACAGCCAGGACGTGGCAGCTTAGAAGGTACTTGTGCTGTCGTAGCTAGCGTGGTGGTTTGTGACCAATATGATACATGGACATTGTAGATTAAACACGTTTTATCATTTAATTGACTTTATGCTTAGATGAAACACTCTGTATATACAAATTGTCACTACAACCACTCCATATACAATTATTTACACTAATCACATGTGTACAAATATACTAAACGGCCGAGAACAAGTAAAACGCAATAGACAATGTGAACCTCTCAACTGACTGTTGGTTGGGTGATGGGTTACTTATATACGGAGGGGGAATGTTCTAGAATTATTGCAGAGTGAACACCTGGAACAGAGGTGTCTATACTCTGTCTTCAAGGGCTACCAACAGTTTATGTTTTCAGTAATTGCTTAATCATGCACAAGTGAGTTAATCTTTTTAGCTGAGCCAGTAATTATCCCACTGTTTCTACAGACAGAAATCCAGAAAACCTGCTGGTATATCCCTTGAGGACTGAATTTGGATACCTCTGACCTAGAATATTCGCATGTCTTACATTCTAGAATGTTCTGGTAGATTCCCATATGCACGCATTATAGCTAAGTTCCCTATTAATTGAGGGTATTCATTATCTCAAGAACTAGAGCCAATTCGAAAAAAATACTTTCATTTTTGAATTCGGCAACAAAATACCCTAACTTCGTTCAAATACTCTTTAGCAACTAAAAATATTTTTATTTTTATTGAGCTGTGTTATCAAAGCAGATTCAGAAACTATCACGTTTTATTGACTTGTGGGAGTATATCATAGGGTTCTATTTAGATAAACCCCCCACAATGTTTGAATAGAATTTGAGAATGTATAGCTGAAAACACAGATTCTCCAAATGTTTCATTTCGGTGAAAGTCTTGTGCGATACATAGGTTATGACTGAATTGCACTTAAAAATGCGATGACCAGACCATGGTAGTGACAGTGGAAGTTTGGGGTTCTGAGATTGATGTGACTTTAATTGTGATGTCCATGTTATCCATCAGTGTTGGAAACTTAATGGAATTTAAGAGCCTTGCATGCAGGCTTCGATCACTGAGGTGCCACGCACTTCTTTTAAATAGAGAAATTCTGCATTTTAAAGATATCATTGCATACAATGCTGCATTTTGAAATCCGTTAAAAGTAACAAGCATGTAACCTAAGCAGCAGCTTCATATTTCATTAACCGATAATGCTGGTCAATGAACAAGATAAACACCACCGCCCTGTTACAGAACAGGCTTTTTGAATGCACCTTGTTGGCAGTTTGATATTAAACTTTAAACCTATTATATTGATCAGGAGATCAACAGGTGGCCCCTTGTGATGTTGCCCACATTGATAGATCATATTCTGGAGGCAAGCTAGAAATGACAGTGTCAGTTATAGAATTTTGTGTGCAATAGACTGACATTAAGAAAAACCTGTTAACTCTACTGAAAGGGAGTTGTATACATTACTTTGATATAACCAATGTTTCCTTTTGTATACAAGCCCTACAATGTAGTAATAAACTTTTTTATTTTTCTTGGACTCTAGAGTAGACAGACAGAACCATTGCATTAGTATGTGGTAGGAAGTACTTTTTTTGTTTTGGTAGATTAGAAAACTAAAATGTATCCCCTACTTTGTAAGTTTACCGTGTAACTGTAAAAGTCACTCCCATAACTTCTTTTAAAAAGGCAGCCTAACCCCTTTCCATGCTAAGTGGGGTGTTTATGTAGACACTCTTGAAGAGTCAACACAGCTCCATATCATGCAGGTCTTTGAAGGTACTAGATGGTCCTTGCTAAGAAATCTATGAAGATGGAGGTTGGATGTAATTCTATTCAGAATAGGATTTAGTGATGGCTGACTAAAGTAGATAGTATATCTGCTGGTACCAGTTCTAAACAAGATGAGGGGTTTTGAAAACTAGATTAAATAACAGGATGTTCTGGAGAACATCCTCTACTTATTTATGTTTATGGTCAACCTCTGCTTCCCCCCCCTCCCCCTCCCCCTCCACCCCATCTTCTTACTTCTTTCTTTTCTCCTTTTCATTTCTCTTTCCTTTTCCCATTATGACTGTACTATGTAAAAATGAAAATGCTATTTGTACATTAGAGGTGATAATGTAAATTTGTTCATTTTTATGTACAATAAAAAAGTTTAAAAAAAACAGTCAGCCTAGCCCAAACGGTTAAACTTTCATCTATGAAGCAGAAGCATGTAGGTAAATTGCACGGTTCAATCTTACCCTAACTTTCTTTTACAGCTCTATTTAGCATCTTTTGAGAAAGAATAAATCATTCATTAGACTTCACTTTTTAAAGGCAAATACCACAACCCTTAAAAGTAGCTACAGTCAATGGGTTCTGAGATGGAACTAGCAGCTCACATAAGCATAATGGGCCTCCTTTTATTTGCTTCGCAAATAAAAGGAGCAAACTTGCCCCTGGACAAACCATGTTGCAATGCAGGAGGTGCAAATGCATTTAAGTTTTGCATGCATGGAAAATACTGTCGGTTACTGCATGTAGCACACATACCGAACAGCTGTCTTTTTGCACTGCAATTTATAGTTGAGCTAGGACATGCGCCCTTCCAACTCTAAATTTGTCCCCTTCTCTGCAGAGCTCCATGGTTTTGCCAAGATGCAAATTTGCTAGGACCTTTTTCATTGCCTCCAAGTGATGCAATATAAGAGCTCCACCCACTCACGCACCCCACGTCACTTAACTGGCAGCCAAAGGATGGTCCAATATCTTACTGAACCCTTTTAGTGAAGTATAAACCTATTTTTAGTATATTCTTTAACAGATATCAAAGTGTCTACATTTACCTTTTTAAAATGTCCAAAAGAGGATTTACTTGCTCATTGCTCTTCACGATAACACTGTCCTCCTAGAGCTAAGCATTTTGCTGCCTGAGGTTTGTAGCTAAAATTGAGCCCTTATCATTCTTAATACAAAACAACTAATCCCTTCTTGTTATATATTTTATGCTTCAAGAGATGAATATTGTCACATTTATTCATCCCTAGATACATCTAAGCTTCAGAAACTACCATTTAAGACATGGCATCAAGAAAAAGCTTTCCCATAAATCCAAATAAAAATTCCAAAATGCCCTCTTTCAAGTTTTATTGACCAATTTACCACAGTGTAGGCTCAAGACAGATTGTAAACAACAAAGGGGTCAAAATAAAGTATTTTAAATCCCATGCTCTTGGATTAAACTTGCTCATAAGGGAGCTTTTGTTAACCCCCTTATCTGTTGCGTCTCTTGAATTTTATAATGTTTTGCTATAAATCCTACTGTCTTAGTTTGCCTCATCCTAAGACTTGCTGCCCATTTGTCTACCTTCATATATATATTGAAAGCCTATAAATATTAGGCTGTAAAATACTTATAACGCGATGCAATAGAAATGTAACCCTGGTTGTTTTTCCATTACTAATACCAGTGATGGGTAACCTGTGACACTCCAGGTGTTGTGAAACTACAAGTCCCAGCATCCTCTGCCAGCTATCAGCTAGTTATCTACTGGCAAAGCATGCTGGGGCTTGTTGTTTCACAACACCTGGAGTGTCATAGGTTAGCCATCACTGACTTATACTATTTCTTTTTCAAATGCAAAGCTCTTATGCTTTCTTTATTCTAAGATATTCTAATACATTTTAGTGAAACTTTAAGGTTTTTCTGTTTCTTAAATATTAATATTTGAATACCATGGGGATTTGCATTTCTGTCAATGTTTTCTTAAGTCTTCTAAACATCTGTAGGCAAAACACATTACTAATACTCTGCAGTAAAAGCACTGTATGCAGTGATCAAATTGGGCTGGTATACGGTGATATGCCATACCGCCACTTCTACTACTGCCTGCATTGTAAAACTATTGCATTTTCCATACCGCCACCTCCAAATTTCCACTTCCACCACTGACTGTATGTATTCACCCATATAATTGTTCATTAAACCATTTCTCCCTTGTAGCCATGGCATAAGAACTGTTTCAGATGTGCAAAATGTGGCAAGAGTCTAGAATCCACAACTCTGACTGAAAAAGAGGGGGAAATCTACTGCAAAGGTGAGAGGACATAAATGAGGGCACGTTTCTTATTTCCAGAATGACTCTGCTAGTTAGCAATGAAAGGTAATAAAAGAAATTTGATCCGTACACAGTAAAGACACAGTAGTGTCCAGGACATTTACTGTTACGATTATTTGTTAGATAAACAGGTGTTTACCAACTACATCACAATCCTGTCACTAAAGTTCTGGAGGAAAGAAAAAAGAATCTAGAATGTAATTGATTGGAATAAAGTTTTGAGTTTTTCACAAATATGAGAAAGGCTCGATACAGACAGATCTTAGATATTTGAGAAGAATCTACTGCTTGAAGTAGAAAATGTCTCTACATTTCCATGCTCCTGGAATGTTGATGTGTTGATTTATTGAGTCTTCAAACATTAGGTTGTTAAAAGACAGAGTGTTGCTAGAAAGAAAAGAAGTCTGTAATGGAAAAAAAATAGTTTTGTTGGGTAATTATGAAAAGTATAAATTATTATGTATAGTGTAAATGTCCACATGACACAATAGTTGTGTGAATAATTGTAAGAACAGCTGTATGAATCTTTCAATATTTAGATGACCCTATGTTTCAATATATTGTCCATTTTTGGACATTGTTTATATATTGTATCTTCATCAGACCCGCTCTAGACCCTCTCGCATGCACAAGACAGAATCCTCTTAAAAAAAAATAATACCAATATATAATACCAAAAGTTCATGGAACTCCTGTAACTTTTCATTTCCATATGTTTAACATTAAGGGGAGCCTTATCCCATAGAACACACATTTAACTATTACAAATGTATACTATATTTTTAGCAACTTGGAAATAAAAAAAATGAATGTATTATCTGGTCTCTTGGTGAAATTCCATAAATTAGTTTTAAGATTAGTGGGTAGTTCACCTAACTGATGAACATAAAACATTCTGGGCCTGAGTCATTAATGAAAGTACGGCAGAAAAATGAGTAAATGTTCTCCGGGACAAACCGTGTTACAATGCAGGGAGTGCAAATACTGGCTGTTTTTTCATCTAGCACACAAATACTTGATATCTTTATTTTGACACCGAAATTTATAGTTGATCTAGGACATGCCCTACCCCAACTATAAATCTGTTCCCACATTTTAAATTTGCCCCCCCTTCCTCCAATGCAACATGGTTTTGCCCAGGTGCAGTTACTCCTTTTTATATGCTTTGCTCTCCTTAATAACTCAGGCCTTCTACGTCCATGACTAGTTACAGCAGGTAATGAATATTTACTCAGTCCAGTGCTACCATGAAGGATAGTTGTGGGTACAGTATTTACAAAGTCTTCATTTTGTTTAGTACTAACATGTGTCATTTTTCCTCTGTAGCTTGTTATGCAAAAAATTTTGGACCCAAAGGCTTTGGTTATGGCCAGGGAGCTGGCGCCCTTGTACATGCTCAGTGAAGACTATTCAACAGATGCCGATGCTAGAACGTTTATTGAGCCCTAACATGCCTTCGTTACTAAGTAGACTGGTGTTCTAAACTTGTACTAATTACTGTGACCTCGTACTAATTTCTGTACTATTGAAATTGTATTGATTTCTATGTTTTATTTGTCTGTCTTTGTAACACCTATCGATTTTGTAGGTTTTCTGATTTTGTTTTCTTTAAGATTTTTACAATGAACATGTTTTAATATTGTTTGCAACACAAATGATACAATAGATTTCTGCTTACTCAAAACGTTTTCTAGTGACTTCATGTATTGCAAAATAAAATGTAAAAATAAAATTTAAATTGGTACAGATACTGAATTGTTTGGTACGGTAGAAAAGTATATAGTAATAGTACAAAAGAACAGTACTGTGAGTACTTATGTAGTGTTTTATTATAAATTGTCCCATGTAGATTGTGCTTTTATTTGAGGGCACTATCCAGGTCTATGAGATGTAATGTCTCATTTATTTTATATTGAGCATTTCTGAAATTAATCATTTATGTAGCTATTCTTCAAACAGTATTATTTTTATTTTTTTTATCACAGGTCAAATGTTATTGTGTTATGATAAAAGATCAGCAAAACAGTTTTTGGGAACTTTACACATTCCCCAAGGCCAAGGGTTGTTACTGGGCAGGAGATTTCTAAACATCTCACCCCTGGGGCTTTACATAGGGAGGGAAAAATTGCTATTGGGATGGGAGGCCATGGGGAATTGTTTTTTGCTTTATTTCTCTGGGTGGTCCTTACAGCTAAGGATTGCACCCTAGCCAAGCTGGCTGGGCTGGCATTTGCCATCCTCCACTCTCTTCTCCAGGCCAAGTATGCAGCAAGTTCAAGAGGGCATATTCCTCCCCTACCTACACGTAGCAACAAAAACTTGGCTCAATGATTGATGATTAACTAGACCACATCAAACTGGCTGCTGTACAACACACAATCCTGACCCAGAATAAGAGTGCCTACAAATGGTTTGGAACAATGTTTCCAATTAACATGCATTCTGGTATTATGTGGGAATTCTGATTTAGAGGCTTTCAGTCATAATCCCACAGATTGTAACTTTGCTTCACTGGCTCTTCAGCCAAGCACATACACCAAGGGGGGTATTCAATTGTTCCTCCGGGCGCCGCCGGAACGAGCGCGTTAAAATTATTACCGTTTATACGGTAATATTGCGCGTAATTACCGTTCATACGGTAATTTACTCGCTCAATTTCAGCTCGCTGCTCAGGGAGCTGCAAGCTGAAATTGAGCGAGTAATTACCGTATAAACGGTAATAGTTTTAGCGCGCTCGTTCCGGCGGCGCCCGGAGGAACAATTGAATACCCCCCTTAATGTCTGAACCTGCATTTCATGTCACACTGAGCAGGATTACTATTGCTCAGTATGATCAGTAGGCTAAAGCTAACCTGTCTCACGATGGTCTAAACCCAACTAATGTTCCTTATTAGTGGGTAAGCAGATCCCATCCAAAGCTGCATAGATCCAGTTGGCTAGGGTATACCAGTCTCAGGAGGGCCTATAGGCCATATTAGAACACATTCTCCATGATATAGTGTTGTAGCTTTGGGAGCCACGTTTACTCAGATGCATTGTTTACAATACTTGTAATGCTCTCCATGTTATAAATTTGTAGCGATAGGATCAGGAGTTCCCAATGCCACGACGGTTTGGGAGGCTGCAGCTATGTTAAGTACTTTATCAAGGCTAATGGAATGGGCAAGGCAGAAAGAAATATTCCATTGAGCTGGAGATGCGAATGTCAGTGAGAGACCGTATTAGATCCTTGACCATCATCAAGAATTGTCATAATTTTGAGATAGATCCACCAGGTGTGGGTGAAAGTACCCATTTGGTAGCAATGGTGCTAACAGATATCAAGAGAAGACACTGATCTGGGAGAGGACTAGGACACAAAAATAAGGTACCAACTGTAATATAATTTTATGAGTGTTCCTTGGATTGGGGAAATGTAGAAGCCTCCAGGTTTGATGTATCGCAGACCAGGCCTCAGTTAAGGGACATCCCCATTTCTTTCTTTTGCTCCCACTCCAGACACTTTTCCAGTGGCAGGAGATAATCCTTTTTTTTTTTTTTTTTTTTTTTTAGACATGCTGGAGAATAAACCGTTGACTGTGGGGTGAAATTGACATGGGGATGTGGAATACATTCTAAGGGCAGTTTAACTTGATTTTCTACCTACTACAGTTTTATACAATGGCCTCAAATCTGATATTTATTTTTTAAATCCGTAGCAATTACATCTGTTAACCCCAAAAGATCCACTTTCTTGAATTATTTTTTTTTTTTTCCCCATCAGTAATTTTTATTGAAAATGTTTCAAAGTATATGGGGTACAGAACATAAGAATGGAGGCAAATAAAAGGACATAGGGGGAATCCAGTGAGTCAGTGACTAATTAAATAATGCATCCCCCCACTGCAGTCCCAGGGAATGAAAAAATAAATAAATAAATATATATATATATATATATATTATATATAAATATTTATTTTAATACATAGATGAAAAGTGGAACTAAAATCCCCAGTCCAGGATTTCAGTTCCATTGTGTATGTGTGAGCGGGCAATGCCAGGACATGCATGCGCAGAGGCACCCTGGGCTGGCTGATGAAGCTGTAACAGAACTGTACTGCCCCATTGAAAATGTAATGGTAAATTATAGCGATCATAGATTTTCTATTGCAGTGATAAGCTTTTGTCATGGATTACAAAAAAAGACTGAAATGCTAGCTGTACCCTGTAGCAGACACAGACAACTTTTGTCTGATAGCTAGAATCTAAGGCCAAATGTTGGCAAGAAGCTTTTTTTTTTTTTGTTTGTTTTTTTGTAAATATATCTTGTTTAGTACAGTAAAGAGCAGATACAGGTCACAGGTAGCATACAAATGTACATATTAAACCATGCGATTGATGCCAGTTCTCGACGTCCCTAAATCTGGAAGTGGCAGCCGGCGGCGGCTGTGTAGCCATGAACATCTGCAACAGTCAGTTTTATTCTGTATGATTAATATTAATCCGCTGAATATGGGGTTAGACTCCAGAAGGAGAGCTTAATCAAATATCTATACTAGAAAGTATGGGAGGGAGATAACTGGGGAAACCTCATAGGGAACAGTTAGGAAGAGGACAAAGGGGTTAGTATCTCCGTTAATAAATTCTGAATAATAGCGTAAGTGAAACTGTGTAAAGGTGACATGTTAGATCACTTTTGAATTAAGTTGTATTGTACTATACTTGAATAGTTTAACGATGATTCAAATATATCTTGGGGTGTAAATAAAACCCCTCTTTACAATAACAAGTACATAGAGCATTGAGAAATATGTGTGTGAGATAAAACACAGTCAAAACAATATAATACCTTCTTTGTTTTGCAATACATTTTGCATGGCATATTTTCAAAAAGTGTGAGCGTTTACAAGTAATCACAGTTAACCACCATGGTTGGGACATCCCAGAGTTTTGAATACAGGTTGGTAGAGGCAATGTGATTTTTTTTTTTCTTTTATCGCTAGGGAGAATTTATAATCAGTGGACGATTGACAGGTATGAGACCCCAGTTAGAATGACCTATATGATAGTGGTCAGGCTTCATGCAATATGCAAGGACTTTCCAGTCACAACTGCTATCACATTAATGCTAACCCTTGGAACTCCCTGCTGCTGGAGTAAACTGCATCACTAGCACATGCGTGTTCTCCATGCACTGGGTGTTGCATTAGCCGCTGCAGCAAGGTCTAAATGTGCTAACCCCACCTACTTTTGTGTTGGGCCCACCTACAATTGACTTGGCCCCACATACAGGAGGCCACTTTCAGGTTTTTGTCCAGGGATGCTTTGGGCCTGAGTCATTAACCAGTGTAAGGTGTAAAAAAAAAAAAAAAAAAAAGGATTAAATTTGCATGTTACAATGCAAGAAGTGCAAATTAGTTTATTATTTAGCATATAAGGGAAATAGAGGCTGCTTTTACATGTAGTACACAAATACTTTTTATTTTTACACTGAAATTTAAAGTTGATCTAGGGCATGTCCTACCCCAACTATAAATCTGTCCCCACATTTTAAAATTACCCCCCCTCCCATGCAACATGGTGTTGCCAAGTTGCAAAATTATTATTATTTTTTTTTTTGCTTTGCTCTCCAGAACCGGGCCTGATCATGGTAACCTGTTTTTATCCAGCTGGTAATTCCTTTTTGGTGCTACGTTAACCTTCTGAAAAACTCAGCCATTCATCTCCAGTCGTCTTTCTGGAGAAAGAAATATTTTGTAGGGGATCATGTCAAAAATCACTCCAAAATACTAGATTAATGGAGAAGGTTGAAAGTAATTTCCCCAGTAAACAAACCATCCCTGATAGGAAATTTTACTAATCAGATTGCTGTGTTCTCTCTTCACTTTTTATAAGTAAATTATCTAGTTCAGTAAATAGTTGGACTCCTCTCTATCTGGCCTTGGATATTTGAACAATGAGCATCATTAAGAATATTTTTTGGGACTCCACCAGGATACAGGATCTAGAAATGGTCTAAAAGAACCTGAGGTATATCTGGTGAGTTGGGAGGACAAGCATGTGGCAATCCCTTACTGTAGTTCACTGTCTACTTCTTTTATTGATTTTATCTTGAAAGACTCATAGCAACTTATTTATAATTCCCAGGTCCCCCTTCCAAGCCTGGAAACCCCCTTCCAAGCCTGGAGCACTGTATAATTGAGGCGGCTGGACCCTGCCCCTGCTTCCTACGGCTCTACTTGAAAAGGGAGAGCTGCGTGCACCTAACAGTAGTGCACGCAGCATTGCCCATGTATATTATGGGGATAAGAAGTGTTGGAGATCAGCCAAACACTGGCTAAAATTATAGCTACGCCCCCATGCATGCTTGTCACGCCCACTGGCGGTGTGGTGTGCAAACTCTCCTCTACAAATCCTGTGTTTGCCCCTGCCTCCCTATTTTGTTCTGCACCCTTAATTTTCAAAAATGTTATCAATAAAAATCCTGGGATTTTTAGGCACAAAGTCTCTAGCGTTTACAGAAAAAAAACAAAAAAACATCCAGTGAACGTCAGTTATGTGGGCAAAAACGCCTAGTTAATGGGAGAGGTCAGAGGAAAATGGCCAGTCTGATTCAAGCTGACAGGAAGGAGGTAGTAACTTAAATAATCAACAGAGGTATACAGAAGAGCATCTCTGAAGGCACAGCATGTCAAACCTTCAAGTGATGGGCAACAGTAGCAGATGACCATACTGGGTTCCACTCCTGTCAACTAAAATAGGAAACTGAGGCTACAGTGGGCACAGGCTCGACAAAACTTGAAAATGTAAAAAATGCCTTCTGGTCTGACAAATCAGAATTTCTGCTGCAACATACATATGGTAGGGTCAGAATTTGGGGTAAATAACATGAATCCATCTTGCCTTGTGTCAACAGTATGGGGTGGTAGTGATGGTGTAATGGTGTAGGTAATGTTTTCTTGGCACACATTAAGTCGCTTAATACCAACTGAGCATCATTTGAACACCAGAGCCTACAGGAATATTGTTGCTGATGATGTCCATTTGTTGTGGTCACAATCTACTCATCTTCTAATTAAGGGCTGGCTAGCAAATTTTAGCCTGGGGGGTGAGACCTGGCTCAGCAGCCTATTAGGTACATTTTAAAATAAAAAAAATTCAGCTAGCCCAGTGATCCATCTCAAGGTAGCACACTATCGGACAAGCCCAGGAGGCTACTTCAAGCAGAATAACGTGCCATGTCACAAAGCACACATCATATCGCATTGGTTCCCCAAAGATGACAATGAGCTCAGTGTACTCCAGTGGCGTCCAAAGTCTTAATCCAACAGAGCACTTTTGGAATGTTCTGGAATGGGAGATTCACTGCATGAATGTGCATCCGACAAATTTGCAGCAACTGTGTAATATCATGTCAGCATGGACCAGAATCTGTAAAGAATGTTTTCAGCACTTTGTTGAATCCATGCCATGAAAAATGTAGGTTGTTCTGGTGGCAAAGGGGTGTACCGAATAAAGTGGGCACTTGGGGTGTGTGTAGTGTAAAATGTATACAGTATATCAGCCACAACATTAAAACCATCGACAAGTGAAGTGAATACCATTATTTTATTACAATGGTACCTGTCAAGGGGTGGGATATATTAGGCAGCAAGTGAACAGTCAGTTGTAGAAGTTGATGTGTAGGAAGCAGGAAAAATGTACAACGTAAGGATGTGAGTCACTTTGACAAAAGCCAAATTGTGATGGCTAGATGACTGGGTCAGCGCATCTCCAAAATGTCAGGTCTTGTGGGGTGTTCCTGGTATGCAGTGGTTAGAACTTATCAAAGGAAGAACAAATGGTGAACCGGCGACAGGGTCATGTCGTCTCATTGAAGCGAGAGGGGAGCGAAGGCTAGCCCGCCTGCTCCAGTTTCACAGAAGAGGGACTGTAGCGCAAATTGCTGAAAAAGTTATTGCTGGCAGATGGATTTAATGCTGTGGCTGATTGGTGTGTATGTTGTGTATAATTTTTTTTTTATATATATATATATATATATATATATATATAAAATGTGTAAGATAGTTATTAATCATCACAAGGAAAGCAATGCAACTGGTGAGCACTTTAGGCTTCCCTGCTCTCACCTCTAACCAGCCCTGACATTAAATCAAAGTATCCATGTTTACTAATCAGGCCTCCTACCAGAGATTAAATTAATGGTATTAACATTTCAAAAATAGGCATATTTTCCCTCTACTAGTCCAACATTAAATTGATACATTAACATTTGTATAAATATGCATTATTCAAACCCAACTCTGTCCCATGTTCAATTAAAAGAACCCAGACATCCACAATATTAAATTAATAGTCCCATCTCCCCACCTTAAATTAATATGCACCACTATAACCCCATAATTAAAAAGTCACCACCACAATCATACCAAAATTAAGTTAATATCCCCACTGTAGTGAACATAGAGAGCTTGCAGTTATTTATAAGGGATAATTCATAACTGCAGTGTAAATAGGTTGTGTCAAATGAATCCATTGATAAGCTAAAGTGTAAAATTTAAAGACAGAGGACCTGAGTCATTAAGGAGAGCAAAGCATGAAAAAGAAGTAAATGTTCTCCTGGACAATGCAAGGGGTGCACATTAGTTTATTAATTTGCACATAAGTTAAATACTGGCTGCATCATCATGTAGCACACAAATACTTGATAGCTTTAGTTTTACACTAACATTTAAAGATGATCTAGGACATGTTCTATCCCAACTATAAATCTGTCCCCACATTTTAAATTTACCTCCCCCTCCAATGCAACATGGTTTTGCCCAGGTGCAAAGTTACTCTTTCTTTATGCTTTGCTCTCCTTAATGACTCAGGCCCAAAGAGTCTGCTGTAAATGTGTTTGGTGGCTTTGCACATCCCAGTGTGAGGAGATAAGCATGCCACTTTTAGCAGCTTCCATGATCTCTCACTGTTAGCTTTAGACATTTGAATAGACTTTGTGGGGCCGATCACAGCTGGAGATCCTTGCAGGCAGCATGTGAAAGCCTATACAGGTATATAGAAATATGACCTTCAAGGGAAAATGTTGTCATAGTTCATATTTTGGGAAATCTGGGTGTTTCTCCATACTGAGGAGCAAATGTCACACCAGGGTTGTGAATGACAAGTATGGGGGGTATCCGTGAACAGCTAAAATAACATATCTTTGGAAAAGCTATGTCACATTGTCATAATTCATGTTTGGTATTTAAATGTGCAGGAGATTATGACCGGTTTATTCAACGGGGAGTTATTTCTCTGGGAAATTTTTGTGAATTACCCACAGGTCAAGTCTTTGGGAATATTTGTCAGCAAAGTATAGTGACACCCAGGGGGCATCCCTGGCCCCTATTAGCACTGCCCGGTGAAGACGTCTCATATCTTGTTGCTTAAAAAAACGATGTTCTGAAAGTACAAACTGTCAACTTCTTGGGGAATCAATCTAATTGAAGGACTGTCCATCTTCTCTGCCTGCCCCAGGCATACAGATTATAAGTGAGTTATGCTCTGTATTGTTACCATTTTTATTTTAAACTGTTTTTGCTAGGTTTTTTTGTATATTTTGAATGGAAAAAAACCAGAACACATGAGAAGCTCTTCAATATTTTCCCTGGTTAAGAAATTTAGTGTTAAAACTTTTTAATCATCTTTTAAACGCTGGGCATGGATTCTGAACTTTTGCCCATATCTATAGTTTGCAGCAATTTATGACCTAGACATATTTATAAGTTTATGGGTCCAAGAACAAAATTCAAAAAGATAGTAAAAGGAGTCTAAGCAGTGCTCACTCAAATTACATTAGACAGAGAAGAGGTTGATAAATTTGTGATCAGCGAACTCCTGTGTAGCAGTTTATTGGGATAGACTCCTCTGGGTACTCCAAAACTACATTTTCCAGTTCTGTAACCCATGTGATGTGTGAGCATTGAGGAAAGACAGCTTTTCTAGCTCTAGAGGACCATACCCGGGAAGTGTGTGTGACTAACCAAATTAGGTGCCATATTTATTGCAAATCATCCAAGTGGCAGATGCAAATCTCTTGTTTCATAACTCTAGAGCTTATTATTATTCTTTTGTCTGCTTACAAAAGGTGTAATGGTGCAGATCCAAGTGTAGGTTTTCCCATTGAAATGGTACAGAAGGAGTCGCCCACTAAAAAGGGTGATTTGTTCCAAAGTAGACATCTTGTTCAAACCCCTGATTGTGAAGAGATATATCCACTGAAGATCTACAAAATATTTTTTGGGGGATATTCTCTTATAGAAGAGAAAGAAACCTTTTAGTTAAACATTATGACCATTATCTCCTCCCCCCCCCCCCCCCATTATGAAAAAATAATCAGAAAATCCGCAAATATGACCAAACACTAAACAGAATTGTCAATATTTATTTGATTAATAACTTACAAAAATGATGAAATTAACTTATGTAAAGGAGAGCTAAATTATGAAATGTACAATTTCTGTTGCTCACAATGTAGTACATCAAGACAAACAGTAGTAAAATAATACTTGGCACAGTTAAATAAATACAAAATGAAATATACATACAATTCCATAGCTTAAAAAATATTGTATTGCAGAATTCTTGCAGTTGGCTCATGAATGTAAAATAAAAAAAACATGAAAAGATAAAAACAAAAAGCATTTTAGGAACAAAGGACACATAGTTTCTTAACTAGGTTAGATTTCACTATACAAAACTATCATTTCCAGATATGATTTTCCACACATATCATTGCCTTTTTTCCAATCATGCTCTTTTGTACTAAGTACTGCTTGAAGACAGGCAGCCAATCAGTGTAACTGTAGATTATCAGTGCATGTAGTTATACAGTCTTATCTGTATAACATCTTAAGAGAAAAAAAAAACTTTGGGAAGGAACAAGACACTACAATAGCATTTATGTGCAAAAAAATTGACATTTTAAAAATATATACAAGATTAGAGTAAATCAAACAAGACAACAAAAATATAGTGCAGACAGGTGTGAGCAAAAATAGTCAGAGACACTGTTGAGATTCTACATACTTTCTTGGATCATTAACATCTTATCATATTTCCAGTATCAGACAAACTCTTACACTGTAGTATGGAAATTTGAACTTAAGAAGAAATTACAATTAAAAATATTTTCCCACCCAAATTAATCAAAGATAACTGTGAGCATAGGCAGTATACTGTGTAATGTGAAGGCAGCAATGGGTGGCCATGTGACTGTCTGATTGGTTGTCGGATTCATTCCCCAGCTGTTTTTAATAACCATTTGAATTGCTCCCTCCCTAGCTCTCCGGTTCACCACAGCCTGTAGGAAAATAATGCAGTTCCAACGACAATTATGAGAGGTAACAATATAGACTGCTACATGGATACCTTCTGGGGGATGGGGGATTTTGAGTGGAGTTCTCCTTTATTAAAACTAGTTCTAATTCATTGTCCATCCATAGGAGAAGTTATTATGTTTACAACTAATGGTTTAACAAACCATCAACATTTATATACACAATAACCAACCAAACGTTCTTCTCTTTCCTATAATTTCTACATTTTCTCTAATTTTAAGACTTAACTTTCAATCAGTAGACATGTAGAAAAGTTTATTTTTAACAAAATGATGACCAGCTTGAACGGGACTGGGCTATGTTAACACGGGGTTGCCTAACAAGTACTGGTGCAAAGGATATTAAGAATCCCATTACAGCAACACAAAATTCAAAAGTAACAGCAGTCTAGCAGCCAAGACTACATCCAAGTGGTGGTAGTTTTTTTTTTCCTTTACTTGAAAAATGCTATATGCGCTTTTCTTCTTCACATTGCAGCATCTAGGGGTGTGTAAAAGTTATACAATTCTCACTTCCCACACCTGAACCAACCATCTTATATATGTTATTAATTTAAAGCCCATAGGTATTTCAGTATTTTTTTTAGCAACCTATTCAAGTGAATGGGAAGGCATGTTAGAAACATATCTGAGACATGCAAATGATATTTCAATTACTAGTATAACAGATAAAAGGAGGAGTCCATTGAGGAAAAGGAAAACAAAATGCACCATTATATATTGTACACAGTATCTTTCTCAGGAGACAACGTTCAAGTAGTACTGACAATGAAAAACTGTGTAAAAATGGAACTTACAAATTAAGCATCTGTTGTGTCAAAGAAATATACATTATCTTAGACTTTGAAATACTGACAAACAACTATTTACACAATCTACTAAGGCAAGGATCAGGAATACCACTAGAATGCTTTAATGTCTGTAATGTGTACAATTATTGAAATCTTACATTTGCCAAGCACCTACAAGGGATACCATGAAAAGCTCAGCATCTACCACTCTAACTTTTTGGTTGAAGAAAATAAAAAAAAAAGAGCAGCATTAATGAAGTAGATTAATAAACAACAACAAAGTGAAACTGATGTGAAAAGTTATCTATATATAAACATTCTTTACACTCAAATCTGCCTCTTGTGCATAGCCGCAACTGAGAAAGTTTCATCTCCCCCTGCTTAAGTTTTTTAGTTCCATTACATTGAAGAAATAAAATATTATACAAGGAAAATGCATGCTTAGTCTGTGTCATGGGAAGCAGCTTGACATACCTGTGCTTTTATTTGCCAAATTATTATGATTATTCCTAAAATGTATCCTAGGTCGAGCAAAAACATCTATCATTGGAATTTTTCTCTTTCTTATACCACTGAATGTATGCAGTTGGGTTATTTACATTTATATTAAGGGTTTTAGTGTGGACTCGTTGCTGATATGTACACCATAGAATTTTTTTTAACTTTAACCTTTTTGGGTTTTCCCTATAATTGCACTGCAATCCCTAAAGCAACCGTCTCAATTAATTGTTTTATTTGGACACTCCGTGGAAAGGAGGAAAGATAGGCATTCACTTATATAGAATTATTTAAAACCATGGTGCAAAAACAATGATGTGATGTTAACTATGGCAACTAAACCATAGGTTACGAAAGGATACAGCACACTGCTCTTTACACCATCTTATTAAAATGAGTCCCACAATGCTCTAAAAAGAATTCTCTAAAAATATTTAAACAAATTCACACTTCTATAATTCTCATCATTAGAGCTAAAAAAAAAATGAAATAAAGGAATATTTCTAAGTTACCATTTTTGTTTAGAACTCACAAACAACAATACTAAACTTTGCCCAAGTTTAGGATCATTTTCTTATTTAGACAAATGCATCCAAACAATCATAAGACTTTAAAGAAAACAATTATTACATATAGGTTTAAAAGTGTTACCAATATTTAAATATGTGGTAGTAACACACCAGGTATTGAAGGGACTTTGGGTACTTGGAATAAGCTAAAGCATCCATAGAAACATACATAAATGTTCAGCTACCATGAAAAACATACAAATTAATATTGTAAAAAAACATAAATAACCATATATTTACCATTTATAGATATATTCTTTTCAGCTCTTATTGTAAAAGCAGTGCTAATTTGTTCACGATTTTCCAAATTCCAATTTGTTGTGTAAATGCAGTGATGGGTCATTCATTAAAAGTGAGAAGAAAAATAAAAAATTGTTTCATTTAATTCTTATAGGATTTCAACACAAACTGCTTGTAGTAAGTCGTTTCTGATTGAATGGTAAAAAGACTTGTAGCACAGGACATAAGAGTGAGCAAATTCACTGTTATTTCTGTTAAGTAAGGAATAGATTTTTTTGTTATACAAGACATTTATAGAGAATGTTTTGGAAAGAAAACAAAATTCAGCCCCCCAAAAATAATTTTTAGCTAAAATCATCAAAAATAAGTTCAGTTTTCAGTCAAAAATTAATAATTTTCATTAAAACTGAAAGTACGTTTTGCCGTTTCTAAGATTTATTTTTTAAAAAAGGCACCACATGGCATATTTTGGCAGCCCAGCTCAGAGAAATGAGAAAATAAGGGGCTTATTATTGTGTGCTACTAATATCTATACATTTTACTGAATCGTCATATAATCAAAGGAAGTACTGAATAAAGGATAGCGCTGGAAAGGGCCTGTATAGACAAAGGGTATCCTCTAGATCAACTTTTGAATGTTATTACCTAACAAAATAATCATCAAACCTGGCATTGTTAGTAGCTGGAATATGCCACTAAAATATATTACAATTAAAGCACAAATTAAACAAATTATGCTTCTTTACATGGGCCATGTTTAGAGCAGGATAGTATTTTTTTTTTTTTTTATATGGAAGCTTTTAAGTTTACAATTGTAGTTTAAATAATCAAAAAAGTAGTGTGAATTTGTGAAAGAAATTATATAGAATGATTGTTGGAACATAGTGTCTTAGCACAAAATCTGTTAACACAAAGATTTTCCTTGTTTAACATCTACTTTAAGTACAGTCACAGGTTAATGGTCATCCTATGCAGGATTCATCATCATCATCATCATCATCATCTATTTATATAGCGCCAGCAAATTCCGTAGCGCTTTACAATTCTCTAATGTTCAATTTTTTTTACCTTAAATGATGCAATTCACAAAAAAACATATATTGAGGTGACTTAATAGGAGCCCACAAACAAAAGAATTATGTATTCGATAAAAAAAAATAATGCAAAAGAGTTTTTTAGGTGTGTCTGATGCTATTCTAAGGCTCAAACAAGATGATCCCATTACAGTTTGTTGTATTGTTTTGTCTTTTCACAATGTAAGAGTGACCAATTAAATCAAGTGACACACTGTAAGAATTTTAAACTAAACACTTTTTTTTTTTAAACATTTCTTTTTCGGTGCACAACTATTATAACATTTTAGCATTATAAAGCATTTTGTAATATCTACGTGCCTTTAAAGGTTTACACCCCCTCATACTAAGATAGAGGGTCAGACTCTAATTTGCAGTGTGAAACAAAAACAAAATGGAAATAGACCACCATATTTCTTTGACTCTAAATCAGTGTCCATTGCCGTCTTGTAAGTATCCTTTATCCAGGATGTGAGCAGCATATCCAATCATCACAAATGTTGAAGAAAATCTCAAATCACTGGTGACTTATTTTGCGATTTACTATGGAGTTTCCTCATGATCCTATAGAACACTACTTGCATGCAACTGCTGAGGACTGCTTGACTGTGGAAAGGGAAATGTAACATAGAATTTCCACAATCCAGAAACAGATGGTAAGAACAGCTGACAAAAGATGTAGTTTTGAAACATTATCCGTTTTTAAACATTATCCTCATGTGCCCGTCTCACAGAGTTAACCCAACAGGCTAAATGGCCAATAGAAATTCATGATTCTTCAGCCCAGCATCAAGATTCACATTTTCAATGACACTACAATAGAGTAAAACTGTGGGAGATCACATTACAGGAATAGAATGCCACATTATCGTAGATCAAGCCAGGCCACATTGGGAGGGATTATGATGGTGTACTACACAGTCTTACTCCACTGGGTGTATTCAGAAAGACAATTTGCAATGAATAGATTTTGTTCAAGCAGAATAAGACTGAAGCATGTAGAGAGAGTGATGCCATGCTTTGTTTTGAATGGTGCAAAATAAATAATATAAAATCAAAACAAAAACAAACACAGATTTCAGTTTCACGGTTGTTCAAAATAATCCCAATACAAGGATCTGTTAAAATCCTCCCCATATCTTCGTCCTCTACATCAGTGCGGGCAGAAGTTCCTGTCCATGGTCACTGTAGTTGATAAAATGCTGACAGAGAGAAGGTACTGTAAGATTCATCAATAGCCCTACAAACAGCATGCTATAGTTCAAGGGGCAAGTTTTCGCAAGAGACAAATAGACAATTTCAGGCACCACCCGTGATAGATCATGTCAGAGTGGTGGTTCTACTCAGACTACACCAGCTGGTAACCCGAGCCTGAGGTTTGTTCATACTCTATTGTGTATTGCCGTGTCCAGTCCACAGTTACAGGGCGGAAGAGGCCACAGCATCGGAATTCAAAGAAGTCTATGAGATTTCTGATACATCCATGGCTGCAATGTTATAAAAAAAAAAGAAGAAAGAAAAAGACAGTTAAAAACAAAACAATAGTATGGATGACCATTGAGTCAACTCAATTTTTTCCCAATTTAATGGGACACTATATGAACAAATAGAAGTAAATTTTAATGATGCTTTTATTTATTTTGTTAACACTATTAGAAAGAAAACATAAAAAGTATTTGCAGCTGACTAATGTCAAAAAATGTATGATCTACACATTACAACAGGGTAATCCAGTGCTAAATGAAATCCACATCAGGTTTTGGTGGTCCATGTGCATATATGACAAGAATAGCACAAGTGATTACTTCATCCTATGCATGGGGAATATATCAACTTTTCAAATGTGGATACTCAAGGTTATTATTCCAGCAGGAAAATTAAAATATTGATAAATACTTACAAAATATTATATGTGTTTGTATATCTCATTACTTTTCTCCAGTTAATGACACACCACTAAGTGCATGTTTAACCCTATTGTAAACCTTTTTACAGCTTCCACTTTTATTTCACCTGCCTAAACTAGTCTTCAACTGATATATACTTGAAATTAAGTGGCAAGTACCCACCATTGTCACTGCAAATATCAAGTGGACAAACCACTCGTTTTTTTTCTTGTTTTGTTTTTTTTATACGATTTTCACAGTTTGGTGTTTTATATAACATAGAAAATAATGTTTCTGAAACTTATGCGAGACTATAGTGTAAATAACTTTAATGCTGCTTGTCACCAGCATTACACAGTAGTTGAAAACACAAGACTATCAAAAGAAAATCATTGAACTCTTCTTAGGAATCTAATAAAAATATAAATATTTACTTACTTGAAAGGGCTTTCGATGGACGTAGTTGTAACTTTGAAATGCTTGTATCGTCTTGCATTCATCCGTTCATTTGTAGTAATTCCCAAACAAGATATCTGCATAAGAAACCAGTCTATTGTTAACAGTAACTGTTAATTCAAGCAAGTCAAAAATATATATAGAACAATATGATGTCGGAGTATGGCAATATTACAATATGTTACACATATGAGATAAAAACTGGACTTCACTCTATTTATTTAAAGGGCTCTTATCTGATGCACAGCATGATAACACGAGTGCAGACACCATTTTACATCCTTTGGAGGAATGCAGTAAGTATTGCTCACTATATGGAACACTGCAATTCAATTGGTTGAAACAGACTTTCATAAATTGAAATTATGTGGTGGTGAACGCACGACCATGGCGCAGAGAGTCAGGGAGAACCAGAGCCAGAACCACTCCATCCAAGCACAGAGAGGTTTCTTTTTTATTGCACTGAAAAACAATTGTCCTCTGTTGTAACTACTGCCATAATATGGGAATTTATCATTTATTTGTGACGATCACAAGATGTCTTTTCATATTTGACCAACTTGTATTTTATGTTCATTGTCAATTTAAGCAAGCATTCATCATTATATATTTATATAGCACCAACATATTCCGTAGCGCTTTACAATTGGGGACAAACATAATAAACAAACTGGGTGAAACAGACAAAGAGGCGAGAGGGCCCTGCTCGCAAGCTTACAATCTATGGGCATTCAAACATATTTACTGCAAGACACGGCTGAAGGTCTTTCTTACCTGGTACATCTGACACATCAGTAACACAGCCACCCACATTAAGTGAAACACACTATTGAGGAACATCCAAAACATCCATGGTGAACAGGTGGCAATTTGTGTCACATAAGTCCAAAATCCATCCTTATAATAGGTTGTATCACAGTGTATTCCCCAATCTAAGAAATCAAGTAATTAATAGGTTAGTCTTCTGAAACAATTATACATGACTAAACTATATCATTAGGAAGCACATATGAACATGAATTGCAGATGGTCTGTCAGCAAAGCCTCCCCTGACAATCCTGACTACACTAGCATAAAGATATTTAGCTCTTAAATTAAGTATAACATTTAAAATTTTAGTTGAAAAAGCAGTATACCTTAAATATAATGTTTTTGAGAATTAATCATTATGATCTGTGAACTTTAAAGGAAAACTAAAATGAACACCGCACAAAAAACCGATATTTTTAACATACAAATAATTTCTAGGACTACTTTTCTATTTACATTTTGCAACATAGATGTGATTAATTAATCTGCACCTAATACAGTCTCAATTTATTGGAGTACAGAAAATGCATTGATTTCCATCATTCCCACCTACAGTGGAATTCATTCAATAACCCAAAACAGAGATAAATGCATACTCACAGGAAATACAGCCGTAAATCATCCAACAAATCATGCACAGCAGGAAGAACAGGTACCCCATGAAATAGCGATGGTTCCCTGCACCTACAGAATACAGAACAATGAAAGATGTGTTAGCAGCCTGGGCTTTGCTTATGTTTCATTAAGTAATGCATAGATAAGTTATTCCATCTAGAAATAAACCAGTGAGAAAGATGTCAGCATTCCCCAGACTGAGTCATGAAGCTGCCAGTGTAATCAGGAATGCAGGTCACAAAGTCAGCAAATCCCTGTTGTTGGAACAGCTGTCACCATGGTTTGCTCAGTCATAGTTTTAACACTGGCAAAAGACTTCATTTGCAAATAGCTATATAATAATTTATTCCCCAAGGTTGAAGTGCTAAATTTCTGAAACTATGTTTAATAACTATTTTTAAATGTCATATATCATTTGACGTTTAAAATAGAATGCAGCAGCTTTCACTTCTATCAATTACCATTGTTACAAAAAACAAAACTTTTTCATATGAAAGGGATTTCCCAAATTCAGGCAAATAAAATGACTGGTTTGTACTACCCTGAAACTTTTACTACATAAATTGGTTAGTCTATCTAGATTAAACACAAAAGGATTCCAGAAAGAGTTGTTTATCGTGCTGCCATATGAAATGACATAGCTCAGCCATGATCTGTGTAACATATTGTATCCACCGAGCAGTGTTGTTCCCTAGGGTGACAGACAAAGTCTATCTAGATGAGTAAGGCTTTGGTGAAAGGAGAGCATGTAGAAACCAATAAAATAAGGTTGCCTGTAGGTGGAAACGCTCTCTTTAAATACTGCATCATCTACAGGAGGAAATAATATTCAGGATAGAGAATCTAATTTCTCTGCATATATTAATGCTAATTTCATATTGTTTTATTGACTGAAATAATCAAAACACTTGTATTTTGCAACAAAATAGTGCCACCTAGCAATTTATCCAGAAAAATTTAATATATTGGCTTGGAACAAGAAATATTTTGTTAACAAAAGGATCTCATTTTATTGTTCTATTCTGAAAAACTGTGTAATGCCAAACATGTTCCTTTAAAACAAGTAATTTTTCAATACACGGTTCATTTTAAAAAAGGTACATTAACCAAAACAGCTATAGATTTTTGGAAATTGAGAAATATAAAGTATGCATTCTTGTACTTACCCACACAGTTGCCAACCCAAGGACAATGATGGTCAAACTTTGCTATACAACGGTTGCAAATGCCACAGTGCTTAGACCTCACTGGCTTTCTTATCTATAAACCAATATAAGTAAAGCAATTTAACAAGTATGATAAAAACAGCAGGATTGTTTTTACCTATCATACAGTGAAGCAGCAGTACCGTCACAAATCACTGGTTCAGACATTGTCATCGCAGTTTATAAAGATATTTTTCTGCAGTCTCCTTGTACTAAGCATTTTATTATCTCATTTATAAGCCGTTATAGTAAACTGCATTAACAGTGTTCAAAAATAATAGAATGTTCGTTGGATTCTGGCAGCACAATCAGCTTAGGCTCTGTATAAAAAGTTTCAACTCAGATGGAATTCTGGCCTATATTTCCTCTTTCCCGATAATGTTTATTCTTATGCCGAAATGTTGCCTCTTTAATTCCTCATTTCATAACTCAACGTTTATAAACCGAATAACAGCATATAAAAACTTACCAAACAGGTACTGCAGAATATACTTAAATCCAGACTGCCAGTTTCAGCAAGCTCTACAATTGTCTAATAATGATAAAGCATAGAAAATGTTGTCATCAGATATAAGCTAATTGGAGCACCCCACCATACACCCCACATAAATTTGTAGCTGCCATTGTGTTAATGATTTAACAAAGCAATTTAGTGTATATATGTGTGTGTTTAATAATAAATATACACACATATACACACACACATTATATATATATATATATATATATATATATATATATATATATATATACACACACACACGTGTGTATGTATACACATAGGTGTGTGTATATACAGTATATCTAGCTATGTTAAATCATTAGCACAATGACAGCTATAAAACAGAATAATAGTTGATATTTTGAGTATGTAGAGAAGATTACAATACAAAAAGAGCATTTTGGTGATCCCCTAAATGACGCAGAGTTTATTTTCGTTACAGATGTACAATACAAAGATCATTCTAGTTACCTCTATACAGTTAAGAGTGGATTCAAATGATCATTGTACAATAAAGCGGGCATTCTAGTAGCTACTATATAATACAGAACGTAACCATCTTTGTTCCCAGTATACAATATGGAGAGCATCCTAGTGGCCGATATACAATACAGACAGGGGAAGGCTGGCAAATTTTAGCCTAGGTGCAAGACTCTACTCAGCAGCTAATTATGAACATTTCAAAAGGAAAAGAAATGCAGGTGGCCCAGTGACCAGCAGAATGAAGCCCACTATAGGACTGGCCCAGGGTTCAGATGCCTCCTGCCCCCCAACCCCGCCTGTCACTGAATACAGAGAACATCCTAATGGCTGGTATAAGAGACAGAGGGCATCTTAGTGGTCTTCCAAATTATACGCTGACTTTACTCTTGTGAAAATGTGATGCTATTGGGATGTTTTAAAGATACAGTGAAATACTGATTTTGCAGACATATTTAATATTGATTATATATGGTTGTTCTCATATTGAAATGTGTTGTGAGCTAGCAATTCTGTTAAGCATTCTAAAAATTAAAAAGATTTATAGTGGTTTGTTGTACTTTGCGCTCAACACATATAGCGCGGGTCTCTAAGGGGGGTATTCAATTGACGGCGGGATCGCCGAAAATCCCGTACTCAAAGATTATTACTGTTAATACGGTAATTACTCGCTGGAAATCGGTAATATTCTTTGAACGCGGGATTTTCGGCGATCCCGCCGTCAATTGAATAGCCCCCTAACTGTCAAATTTGGTGGTGGTCTCTTCAGAACAGGAGAAATCCAGCACATCAACTGTCAATGAAAGCTGGCTGATATATTTATAAAAAAAGAAAAAAAGAGTTTAGGGCTCTGATGCTCATTGCTTAGGTTTTGAGGAAAATGTTTATTTAATATTATGTTTCCAGATAAAAAAAAAGGAGTGCTGCATCTGCCAAAACAATAAAGTTGGTGAGAAAAAGTGTACACATCAATGATCACAGAACCCTAGGACTACATGGATTACTTTTACCTTTTTCTTTTGTTCCTCTGTGGCCTTTATAATGCCAGGATCAGATTTCCAGGATTTGCCAAAGTTGTAAAACAGGGCAACACTATTAGCCAAGAATGGAAGATGGATGAACAAAAAGTTCAGATGTGCTATGAATTAAGGAAATGTAGTAAAGCGTAGGAGAGAAAAATAAACAATTTAACAAGTTAAGCGATTTTAACTGTATGGAAAGCCATATTCGCTCCAGTCAAGCACGAAAAGTCAGATTCAACTATTGACTGCTTACCAGATAGTAGCTATAAAAGATATCCACCAAATAAAAACACTATGTAAGGTTCAGACTTGCATTTTTCTATATTATTTTTTTAGCATCATGTGACAAAGCACAGACAAAACAACAGTTGTAACTCGAGACTGGTCTCTTATTGTCTCCAATCATGAGACCATCATGAGTAAAGAAATATTCCTGTACATTTCTGCAATGCAAACATCTTTTATAATTTAACTCTATCATACCTAAAGATTACATTTCAAATTCTATATCAGACTACTTTATTTCATTTGATTTGATTTGATGAGGGCGTATGAAACAGGCTTAGGTGGAGGAATCAGAGCTTTAGGTGATGCACTGCCCTCCAGTGTTGAGTACTACCAACACCCTATACGTCTGTACAGACATGGGGCCCAGACAACACCTATCCTATTAGTGAGGATACACACACCATTATTAGTATTACAGTTTTTTATTACTTAAACACAATGTTCATAGTTTATAATTGGTCAAACCCATGTATTTAAATATCATTACAGCATTTTATTTTATTATACCTGTATAATTAAATGTCACTTTCTTGTGTCAACAGAAAAGTGACATTAGGTTCAAAAATCTGACACATGCAATTGTCAATTAACTTGGTTTTTGCATCACCTACCTTCAGGTTTAAACGACCCCCTCATTATACTTAAATGTAATTATTTTTGTTCCACACCAGCTCTATGGAATATAAAAACAAAACAAAAACAAAAACAAAAACAAACCAAACGAAACCAAAAAAGTTATCCTTGCCCCATCTTCGCAGGTTGTGTATGGTTTAAATGCTCCGATGGGAAAATAGTTCACCCGTTGTGCAGAGAAACAGACCTATGCATCAGAAAAGTTTTGCAGTGGATTAATCCCAGGCACACTCAAATTTACAACCTAATAACATAATTATTCACAGAGATTACATAACAAAGGCATTCTATATTTTTGCTTCAATTTTCTAGAACCAGGGGAGATGTGGGGCAGGGGGAGGGTGGGGGTCTTGGAAATAGAAAGCTTGGGTGATAGCAGACCATATACTGATCACCATGAGATTGCTAAGTATCTATTGTGCGTGCTAAGACAATAGAGATGATGGCGGTGATGAGTTTAAACAATTCCCCCTCTACTGCAGCTCAAATTTTGTGCACAAACACAATATATAAAGTTAGTCAACCATTCTGTTACAGTGATGCCAGCACAACTTGGGGATTAATGGAAACATTTGGAGCAGTATAGAAGCTAAAACGTATAGGTGATGCATTCGATTAAATAGCATTCCGCATTTAGGTTTAGAGACCCACCAAAGGGAGATAGAGGTGGATTGGCTGAAGGAAGTAATTAACTAGATCCAGCATTGGCTCTCAACCCCGTCCATGAACCAAAGACATTTGAAAAAGTCCTGTTTGGGGGGTTTTGAACTTCTACTGTAATGGTAGAAAGTGCATTAAAGTGGTCCCGGAGGAAGGATACAAGCAAAGTGATAAACCCCTCCCTTTAATTCAGGAGTCAAGGTTGATGTCCAGTATATCACCACACTCAAGACCAAAATGGGAAGGTTCATGGAGGGGATGGGGAGTAGGTTGAGAGCTTTATTAGTTTTGTCCCAAACTTTTTGGAGTGAGCTGTGATAGGGTATATCAAGGGATAGTGGAGACTGGCCTCTGCAGAAAGCCAAAGTAAATAGGGTAAAGCTAAAACCTTGGCAGCATACATATTCACCCATACCTTAGAGACTACATGTGAATTTGGACCAATATAGAGGCAGTGTAGTATTTGTAAAATTAAGAAGAATTAGGCCACCGAATATCTTGGTGAGGAAAATCAATGATCTTCCATTCTTGTTGGATTTTTCCACCATACATATGAAGTTCCGATTGAAATTTCGATTAAAAGACATCTGGAAAAGAGTTCTAGACAGGTACATGAACTGTGGTACAGTGCGGCCTACCCAGGAAATCTTGTGAGACTGCCATGAGTTCAACACTGTCTTGTTTTGAGAGAGGAGTGGGGAGAAATTTTACTGAAATTAAGTTTGTGGGTATGTTTATCTCTAAATATCTTCTTGTTTTAGAGCGCAGAACATAAGAAATCTTATCTTTCAGGGCTTTTACCCTTGCCTTAAGTACGTTTATGGGTTGGGCTTTAGTCTTGCTGGTATTTAGCTAATAATAGGAAACACTACTATAGTTCTCAAGTACAGCATGTTAGGAAGACAATGAAGGGAGGCCTTTATATTCTGTTTACAAGCTAAATACAATTTGGACACTGGTGACATATACGTTATATTAATAATTTGATAAATAACTTAAATGACTGAGCTGCTGTGTGTTTTCAATGTGTTTGTCATTTATAAGTGCAAGGACAGATAACACAGATGACTTGCTGTTAAAAAATAAAAAATTTTTTTATTTCCCTCAACATAAAAACGGACACAATTTTAGACAGAAGGAAACCCCTTCTTAACAATACAACCCTTATTTCTCTCACCAAATCATGTGTCACTCATTAGTGTTTCCACTAAACCACTTACTAACCCTCCCCCCATAAAAAAAGGTTTACTCAGAGCACATGGTTGATTTACTCCAAAGTAACAGTTGAGAATAATATGTGTGAAAAAGAACGATTAACAAATTGTCAGAAACACTTATGAGCTGTTGGGGATATATTACAGAACATTGAGTTAATGGAAGCCTAAACATAACAGAAAATAATCGCCACTATGTCATACACTGATTCACAACTGTGTGAGAAAGGCTATAAGAAATCTGACATGATTCAGCATGGAAAAAAGTCAAATGTATTATTTTACAGGATACTAATAAATACACTATCACAGCTCTCAATGTGTAAGACTCATGTTCACTCCCTCTTGTATCTCTACACATGTGGAATTAAAAATGACTGCGGTACACTTAAAATACTGCATGTCAGTCTAGCCAGATGCTGCTAAAACAGAGGTGCATGCAGTTCCATAGGATATGATTCAGAGGACCTTATAATACGTATACAAGTCTAGACAGACATCATCATTTAACTATGCAAACCCTTTATGGCCTTTTAGCTAAATGTGAGAGAAATGTATGTAATACGAGAATTTAAAATGCCTCACAACTCGGAGTCAGCAGAACGAAAGACATGAAATCAGAGAAACAGGCAGTAAAGGAGGCAGCAGGGAAAGCTAGATCAGCCTCAGGAGCTAACTCTCACTTTCACACACAGCTATGCAGACAAGAAAGTGATCCTATTCGAGGTTATCTAAAAACCCAAACGACTGCACTTAAAAAAACCAAAAATTACAGAAAGTCACCAACTCTTGATCTTGAAAACTGATTTTTTTTTTTCACAAATGGCTGAGCTTCCAAAACGTACTCGGCACTTACGAAAGCTTTGCAGGATAGCTACATAGACAGGTTGCCAACAAGTGAATAACCACTGAATATTGTATGGCAGCCATAAATACAAAAACAGTAACTTCATTTTTGCAATATCCCTAAATTTTATGAAGTATACATATACGTTATCATTATTAGGAGCTTCTAATGCTACACTTAACAGCAGAATAAAAACAGAAAATACTAAACTGTTGGCTGGCTTTACATGTTGTATCAGCATATTGGATTCACATGTGGGAAGAATAGGAAATAAAATGGGTGATATCACTTGATGGGCTGATCACAGGCCTGTATTGCTGCCAAAGGAAAATGTGTATTATAGCTACATGACCACATAATGGATTTATTGAGAGAATCAGTTACCAAGAAAGGAATAGGAAACTACCATAGAACAGCAGTAAATGCCAAAAAGAAGATGGAGTTTTCTGAAAGCATAGGCAGAGAAATATGGTCTAAGAAAGAGGTAACCACAATTGTAATATCATTAAAATATATAAAACATATAAAGGATATCATTCCAAAACCAGAAGAACCAGGTGACATACATCCAGAACTTGGTTGCCAGGTATATCCCAAGTGGAAGAGCACTATGCATTGAGTGATCAAAGAAGGATCTGAAAGAGAAACAAAATTTAAAACAGAAGTGTAACAAAATAAGAATGTATTCGCTTCACAGTTAACATGTTGCCATACTGAAAAGCACTTAACAGTTTATGTATGTATAAATTACAGAAACAATAAAAAACATTTCTAGTGACTAATATGAACCAAATAAAAGATAATTATGACAACAGCAATGCACTTACATGGGAGTCTCTCACCTAGTTGCACATAAACAAATATTCAAATGCAGAATTTTGTAATCTTCTGGATGACAAACACCATCACTATGGTTTTGATGAGCAAATTGTTAGTTTGAACTTCAACCATTAATAAGTTAAAGCAAGAAATCAATTCTGGATGGCCAGCTATATAATTTTAGAGTTTCTACTGCACAAACAGGGCTGTCAAGCATTGTTAACATTTTCAAGTTACACTTTTAAACCATCATCCATGTTTATTTATAAGATGTCACAAAACATTGCGTCACATCACTCATTTTAAAAACGCTCCATGACGGAGTACATAACATTCAAAAATCATGACGGTCACATCAATGTGAATATGTATACTGTTTTAGCTGCATCTAAACACCGCAAGCAATAATAAGCTCTGTGATGACCATTTGGGTGTCTTACTGGAGCTGAAGGGAACTGCATCTCTCTAAAAATAAGAAAAGCTGTAATAACCACAACAGAGCTTATTTTAATATAGTTAAGAGCTCTGCTTCTTGCACAGAAACCAAGTAAAAGTGTTAACACTTTATAGACTAAGTTTTTAAAATGCTGTGTGAAACATCCAAGTAACCATATGTAAATTCCAAGCTGAAGCAGTCAGCTTATAAAATGCACACAATTGACAGATGTATCTTTCACAAAAAAAGACACTAATTACACAGATATTAACCAGAGCACTGAAGTATTTGCAATTTATGCAAGAAAATATAGTACCTAACAAAAGCAAACATGGGAGTTATTGTTCTCCTCAAGTGAACTTGCTGTACTAAATCCTCTTTTACAGATACAGATGGCATTACATGAACAGCATCACAGTGTACTCACCCTTAATGATTATTCATTAGTGCCCTTATATGCCTCAGTCTTTAGCAAATTGAATAAAATATCTATTTTCTACATTGTTTGCCTTAAATATCACTGTAATGAACGAACAAAAGAAGAAGGGTGGTCAACTGCTGAATTTTAATCCCCTACCTGAATTTCATTATTGTATAGGACCCACAACTGTGAAGTCTTCTTCTGTTAAGCTGGGTACACACTATAAAAAATTACTGCAGATGAAAGTTCTGTGCTCTTCATCTGTCAACCATCTGTTGAAAAAATTGTGACTTTGCACACTCTTTAGAGATCTGCCTACACTGCTGGTCGTGAGCACATGCACACTTCCACATTTGTCCAACATTGTTCCATCATTGATCGGGATTTATAGGAAGTTAAGAAAACCAAATCAAACGATATGATTGCTGGAGAGTACACACTAATACGATATCGGACCAAATGGTCATTTATCATGTGATCTACACAATAATTGCATGAAATTACTGTAGTGTGCACCCGCTTTAGATAAAAGCAGCAAATGGGATTTTCCACAATGAAATCAGGTGCTATCCAATAGAATATTTTCATGCAGCACCTACTCAGCAGGATGAGGCGATTAAGTCACTGCTATTTGTCTTGTCTCACAGAGAGTAAAGGAGTCAGAATATTAATTACACAGTAATCCCAAACATGGACTCTCACCACTGGAAGCTTAATTATGTCAACGGAAACCCATCAATTTGGGCATAATTTCAAGGTAACTCAATTTTTTCTGAAAGCTTTAGTGCTTAAGTTAAAATAATTTTTAAGGATTCCATAAAAACAAAATAAAATATTGAGCACACCAAAAAATGCAGGAGTATATATGCTATTTGGAATAAAGACACCACTATAAAATACATTAAGAAACATGGTACACTTATTTTTAAAGCTCATGTAATAGTGTGCATGGAATTACTTGAATAAACTTCTCTTTAAAATTAACTTTCTCTCATTATCAAGAAATATCTCTGTACTAAAAGATAATAAAATAACATGAGATTTACACAATGGGTGCATTTGCAGGCCAAATACAACCAGTAAACTTATATAACGTACAGCTTTCCTCGTAAATACTGGAAGCTCCCAGTGGAAATTCTCTTATTTTGGTCAAATAAACAGTTAAAAAAAAAATTAATTGGAAGCATTTAATATATTTTTTAAAATTAAGTCCTTTTCAAGTGCCTTCTAAATAAATGTACAATTTCCAAATTAAAAACATTGCTAAACTAGACATGTGGCACACAAATGGGGCTTTTTATTAATATTATGTTAAAATATAATATTAGTGTAAAAATAGGCATATAATATACTGTATGCGTCGGATTATAAGTATATTAGAAGTACCACAGAGTTCTGTGACAAGTATACAGCCACTGAGTAGATTTGTTAATCCTTGGTGACTTCCAATATCTTTATAAAATATGGTATCTTCCTATATACACATATCTTATTATATACAATATTACATTTTTTTCTCAATGCCTCATCATCTGTGTTAAATCAAAGGTTCACTTACTTTGACAGAAATTGTACCATTGCCCAAACTCCACCATACATGAGGCCTTTAATTAACCAGGAATCAATGTCAAGGTCAGCAATAAAACCAACCAGCCATATAACCAAGAATGGCGTCCCTAGCATTACTTTTTGACGAAATTCCTGTAAAGTAAACACAACTCATATAAGCTCAAAGTTCTAGAATATAACTTAAACCCATTTATTCAGCACATGGCTTACAGTTCAGATAAAAACACTCACATTTAGTGTTCACAGAGATACTACAAATTTTCTCAAAATTTGAATGAAATGGGAAGTCCCCGCGAATCAAGCATTCTATTCTTAAGATGCCAAATTAGCAGGAGGCAGAGGGTTGCAAGATATCAAAATATACTATAGGGCAAGTTGTAGTGACCTTTGTTTCTTCCGGTACTATAGCCTGGATTTATGTGGAAACCAAATATTTAGCCCTTACTGCCCTTTCCTCCTTATGGAAGCTTCAGAAGCTGTGTACGCACCTTATTTTTACTTTCTCATTGGGTTCACACTTTTACTTAAAGTGTGGAAAATTTGCGCACCTACATTCAACCCCTCTACAGCGGATTCCGCTATCAGCATCATATGAGATAACCCTATGATCCCTCCAGGGTATACACCTGGTTACTAGGAGCATTGGTCCAATGCTAGCATTAAATACATTGTCAATGGCGCAGATGTGGGGGCATCTGATGTCGCTGGATATTATTCAACAAAAATAGTCTCTACAATACCTAAAACTATTTGAATATTTTGAAATTTGACTTCTCATCCATTCACTTGCCCCCCCTCCCCAATTTTTCTCCCCTCCCCCCATTAGCCTCATTCAATTCAATCTGTCTATGAAACCCCCTTACACAGGGCATGATTTCATCAATTTATTACATGCTCAAACTTATTCTCAGATCTTCATCGAAGACACGAGCTAGAATGGGAGGCAGACCTTGGCCCTCCTTCGCATGAAGAGACCTAGCAGGAGATCAGGGAGAGAATATCCCATACCTTTCTACGATCAAAGAAACAGCTTACAAAGTGTGCCAACGGTGGTACTATACCGTATATAAATACCTACAACAGATTTGGCCTGTTGGAGGAACTGTATAGCCAGGGGGAAACTGTATATTTATATTTGGTAGATGGCCCCAAGATATAATTCTGCGACAACATGCACAGAATCATCAACTTCAAGATGGAAGCTTGGAATCCTAAAGAGCCATGGGTCTTCCTCCTTTCCTATTCCCCTCCAAATCTATCTAGACGAAACGTGTCTCCCATGTACTAGCAGCTGTCTCACTAGACTGCTGAAAGAAGAGGTAAGTCCGTCTTCTTCAAAAATTGCATATGGCATGTAGCATGCATGGATAAAATCACTTACTAGCTCCATGACAGACCAGAACTCTTTAACCAAGCATGGGTTCCCTGGCTTCTTAGAGAAAGCCGACCATTATATCTCGGCTCATATACCTTAGCAGGTATGTTTATAAATGATGACCACATACGTGTCCATTTTGGCCATGCATGTAGATGCCCAAATAGAAACAATTCAGTCATGCTGAACAACCAGATTACATGGGACCCAATCAGTGCAGGAAGTCAGACGATGACAGCACACAGACTATGTTCATCAGCCATGCTTTTTCTAGCCACAACAATAAAGATCTGATTTGGCTTTAATTATTCTGGATTCTAGGGGGAATGCTACACATGTCAATTTTAGTCTTCTTTAATCAGATGAAAAACTGAAGCTATAAAAGATCTTCACATTCCCTCTTGGATGACTGAAATCAGATTAAGATTGATTAGTTACAGTGAACAACAGACCAAAGTTTAGGGATCATTGACCCCTTAGATGAATGCGTCCTCACTGGATGGGGGTCTGAACAAAGGGTAATCATTAGACACTGACCACACTATGGAGGAAGACCACCATACCAACTGTACAGATCACCACAGCAGAAAGCTATAAACACTGTTCACAATATTCTCTATAGGCAGAGATAACAATGTCATCTGTACATCAGGAGATGTTTTCATGGTAAAAGCAACAAGATATTTAGATATGCTCATTAGTTGTGATACAAATCAATTTGAAAAATGTAAGCAATATTTACATTTTGGATAAGCAAATTTAGAGGGGTTGTTATTGTACAAAAACTTCACAAAATGTACAGCCGATAAATTAATATAAACAGACCACCACCTAAATCTGTAACATACACAAAAAAGCTTAACTCAACAACTGTATTTTTACCATTTGAATGCAAAATGCATGTCTCTTACCTTGTCTGCCTTTAGCTTTTTCAGGAATGAGGGGTTATCATAGCCTTTGGCTTGTCTTGCCTCCTGCAGATGGTTGATCATCCAAACATTTTTTCTCTGTTTTGCTAGATCGAGTGGCGATTCTCCCTGCATGGTACAATATAAGAGTGTTTAAAACAAACAAATGTTCATATTTTGCATGAATTCTAACACACATACACTTAGGCTATTGAGTTAGTTATAATGTATGCCATCATCCCTACAGCTTTAATTACTTTCACTATACTCCCTAGACAGAGCAATGCAAATACCTCATAACGTATCATGCATATAATTAAGGTTTATAACAAATACCTCATATCAACTATGTACAGAGAAACATTTCCACCCATTACAAGCTATGGCATGGAAGTAGTTCATTTTAAGATTAATGCACTATTTATCACTTATTGGCAGTTGCCCCATAGCCATAAAATATCAATATCAAAATATATGCATTCACTAGCCTTTATTTAAAGTTTATACAGAGAATGTAAATGGTGGTGACCCTAGAATCCCCCATTAACAGGCTCAAGTTTGTACTTGTGATTGTGTGTAGCTGCACTGTGCATTATTTTAATTCAATTCAAACCAAAGAAGTGTCCTCCATCAACCGCCCCAAACACAAGTAAAAGCACTTTTTACCAGTGCATGTCTAATTCGTTCCACTTGTCATGTGAACAATGAAAAATCAAATGCCACTGGACATCAAACACTGGTTGGTAACTGGCATAATACATGTGTCAATAAAAATTCTAACGGCACAATGTCTGTTGATCCAAATGGACTAATCCGAACATATCTCCTTAGATGACAATCAACTAAAAAATTCCATCAGAATTCACTTGCATATAATGATCATCATCTCTCAAAATAACTATTCTTTATATACGAAAAATGTTCTAATGCAGATTTTTTTTTTTTTTTTTTTACACAAAATCAATGGGCAGAACAAACAGGTTAATAGTCAAAGACTTGGAGAACTCTGTGTTCCACAGTAGGAAATATGGCCAGATTTGGTAATTTATTTGGAAGAGGTTCAGCATATTAACATCATTTTATCATTGGGTTCGTTATAAATATACATGCACAACCAATAAATGTATCATAATATAATGGTATATGTAAAGTTACGTTCTTCACATAGCTATGAATATAAACAAAAATCATTTACCTTAATATTCTGAGCATCAACATTGGCACCCGCATCTAGGAGCAAACTAATTACTGTAGTGTTTCCGGCCAGAACAGCCCAATGTAACGCAGTGTTCTTGTGGTATTTATCCCCAAGATTAACAGACACATTAAAGGTAAGCAGCAACCTAGTGGGATCCACACTACAAAAAGGAAAGAAAAAAACCACAAACAAACAAACACACTTTTTTAAACAACTCAACTTTTTCCAGAAAATGTATTTGAGAAATATTTAAAAATCCAATACAGTGGAGGAACATAATTATTTTGAGATCAAATGATCCATGTGCAGCCACAAGGGAGAAGGCGGGGGACGCGGAATGTGCAGCCACAAGGGAGAAGGCGGGGGACGCGGAATGTGCGGCCACAAGGGAGAAGGCGGGGGACGCGGAATGTGAGGCCACAAGGGAGAAGGCGGGGGACGCGGAATGTGCAGCCACAAGAGAGAAGGTGGGGGACGCGGAATGTGCAGCCACAAGAGAGAAGGCGGGAGACGCGGAATGTGCAGCTACAAGAGAGAAGGCAGGGGGCGGAATGTGCTGCTACAAGAGAGAAGGCAGGGGGCGGAATGTGCTGCTACAAGAGAGTAGGTGGGGGGGCAAAATGTGCTGCTACAAGAGAGGAGGTGGGGGGCAAAATGTGCTGCTACAAGAGAGGAGGTGGGGGGCAAAATGTGCTGCTACAAGAGAGGAGGTAGGGGGGCAAAATGTGCTGCTACAAGAGAGAAGGTGGGGCTTATGTTCTGTTGCTACTTGGGGGTAGGGTGAAGAATGTGTTCCAATGGGAGTGGGGGGAGAAAAGAATATTCTGCAGTGGGGGAGAGGGAAAAGGGGAAACAGAATACAGAATATGGATAGGTAAAAGAGGAAAAGGTTTTGCCACTGACGGGAGAGATGGAGAATGTGCTACCACAGAAAATGGGGAGATTGTGCTGCTACATTTTAAGCATTGTCTTTGATGAAGTATAGGCAGTATACCATTGATGTGTGTAACTAACAGCATTTTCAAACCGAGTTAATATTTACAAGAAGTGGGTTTTGGCAAATAAAAGAGCTAACTTGTATCTGCATTATGTGTGTCTCAATATACACAATAAGCAAGCCACACCACCTTGTTTCATGTATGAAGTTTTTATAAAGTGACAGCAAACATACTTAGAAATTGCACAACTTGTTGGGTTTATTATATATGATAACAGCACTGAATTAAGACAAAAACAAGCACTTACCTATGTGTCCTATAAGCTGCCCACATTAATGGAGTCATCCCATTCTGATCCATCATATCTACATCCTGGAATATAAATGTTGGTGATAAATAAAATAAAAGATAAATGCAATGAAAACAATTAAAAATATCCTGTATTCCTCAGGTATCAGTATATTCAAGCAGACACTTCATATAGTTCAATGCAGAATAGTCTTATTTTCACTTTTTGCGTGATCAACAATTCAGCTTTCAAACTTATTACTACTATTGTTAAGTTTTGATTTGGTAGATGGGCCAAGTATTATGCTACCCTGCACTTCGCTGAAGAATTGCAATATGAGTGAAAGCCAAATCAAACTTCAGAACCAACTTAACTGTTCACCACTTGGGGGCAGCTTCAGATAATAAATACATAGTACAACAAAATGTATTTCAAATAATCTGATGCAATTGGATATGGGACCTTTAGGAAACATTTCTGTGTTATCCTTTCCTCAGTTAAACTGAGAACATTATATAGTTACAAACAGCGAGTTTGGAAAGTTATGCTGTCTGAAGTTTAAAGATATTTACTTATCAAAGGCATTTTTAGGGGTTGATTTTAAAAGTCAAATAAATAAGCACCAAAAAAATTCCCATCTTGGCATAGCACAGTGGGCCTAGCTGAAATACTTAAAGGAAATTAAAAGTCTAAATAGAATTCTGTGTCACTTTGAAAAAGATATGAAAACCCTCTTTCCAGCATCTGTCTAAGAACCGTACATGAAATCTATCAACAGGGTATATATAGTACAAGTCCAGAAAAATACTTAGTTGCAGAAAAGGTGGAATACGTTTGAAATGCAAGTCCTCACAAGCCGATTCCATACAGTGTATTTGGTCATGTCATAAGTTAGAGAGATACTGATATACGAGTTTTAAATTTCATGATTTATGTCTTTAAATTTTGTTTGACAAAGACCCAAAAAAGTACTCTTATTTTGTGACTTCAATAAGTAGACGTAATCCTTTGGAACAGATTGCATCACCTAATGTAATTCTCTGCGCAGAAATTGGATACACCGTAAACCTCCATATTTGAGTGAATTAAAAAAAAGAAGATAATAATGGATATCCAGACAGATTGCCATGATTGATATCAAAAAGGGAATAGCAAAATGTTTGCTAAATGTTATATGGGTTCATTAGATGAGCCCTTTTGAGATTGATTACAGAAAAAAAAACACTGTCCTGCTCAAAGGCTTCTGAAGTTTCTCTAATCTAATTTAGAGGGTTTTTTTTATTATTCTTTAGAAATGTTACACTTCCTTCAGTTATTCTATTTAGTTGTTAGATTATACATTTATTAGCTTCATCTCTTTGGCACTGTATTATGTATCTTTCAATGTATCAGTAACATATCCCTAGAGTGCAAAGGTAAAAAGTATTAAGTGGGCTGTGTGATCAGTCACACAGCAATGTTGGTAAGAGGGTTGTTGTCTTGTGTTAGCTGTGTAGAGGGTGGTAACAGGGTGACCTAGTGAGATTAAGATGGTGGTTGAGAAGTATTGTCAACTTGTATGAAGAGGTGGGTTTTGAGAGATGCATAACACACGTATATTTGGGAATGTTAAGTGAGAAGATCCATATGAGACTAGATATCAACTGTATATATCAAGAGGAGAGATAGTTCAAGAGCAGAAATGGTTTACTGCAGAAAAACTAAGTAATTAAATATCTGGGGTTAAATGTATTAATGTCCGGATTCTTCAACTCCGGCGTGTTTAGCGTCTTCGGCGATTAAATTTAAAGTGGCGCTGCATTGTAAAGGGAAGTTTCTCCGTAGATTTTAGAGAGCTGCGAGATAAAATGAGCTGCAATTGTCTGAAAAGTCCTGTGGCTGCGTTGTTTTTTGGAACAATGTGGAGAAATAAATCTCATACTTAGTAGAGCAATTCAGAAGATCTTGATCTTAGATAAAGAATCTTTATTGGTCATTAATTATCCATAGATGTTACAATGAATTTAATTGTGTCTTTTAGGACTATTGTATAAGATGAAAAATTGTCTGCACACAGTAGCATATGATCTAAGGTGCTGGTAATTCAAACTAAAATAGGCATCTCTGACCATGGGCCTTATAATTAGAATTGGCTACAAGGAAGAATGGTGGCCTTAACCGGTTTGACTAATTTTTCTCCATATAATGCACATAAAATAAAATAAAAGTTTGTTATGAACACAAAGTCACAACTATCAACAGAGTCTGAGTTTGATTACCACCACACTAGATAAAGTTCACTTTACAGAACAAAATGTACCTGATTAATACAATGGCTATATCCTTGATTGATGGAATAAAAATGGATTTAGTCTTGAATCCTAACTACTGATCAACACAAAATACTTGAATGCTATTATCAAATAAAAAAAACAAAAACAAAAAAAAAACACAACTCTAAAAATTTTTCCTTACTTACAAACAAAAGAACAAGGCAATAATTGCCTACACATATTTACCCACCTTCACCAAGATACCTAAATAAACCCTGTGGCAGTCAGATGTCTTCAGAAGTCACATAATTTATTGACTGGAGTCCACCTCTATATGATCAAATCGTTTAAAAAAAATAGTTTCAAATGTAATCTAAGATACATCTGTCTTTGAGAGGTTCCATGGTTGGTTAGTGATTTTCAAACATGAGCTTCATTGTGAAGATCAAAGAACACTCAAATAAAATGCAATAAAATTAAGACGCACCAATCAGGGGAAGGATATAACGTGATTTCAAAGCCTTAATATCCTCCAGAGCACTGGCACGTCCATTATAAAGAAACAGAGAATATATCTGAACTGTGAATTTGTCTACAACAGGCCATATTCCAAATTGGAGCATGTGTGACAGAAGAGCACTTTTAAGGAAGGCTATCAAGTTACAGAGTTACAGTCTTCCATGGTAGTGATGGAAGAAGCTGTACATGGTCCATCGTAGCCTGGCCACTTCCCACTTGAGTGACAAAAACAAACTTCTAGAGTTAGCTAGTAAGACATACCAAGTGGACTATGATTCAATGGTCTGATGTTACCAAGAGTGAACTTTTGGCCTCAATGCCAAGCGCTATATTTAGCAGAACCCTAGCATAGTACAATAATGTCAGGAACAATTTCACCCAACATGAAGCATGGTTTCCGGATGCATAATACTATGGGGATACTTCCCTGCTTCATGGACAGGAAAAATTGTCAAAATAGAGGGCAAGAAATACATCTTTTGAAGGAAAACCTGCTGCAGTCTGTAATTGAACTTTATTATCCGTGCAGGACAATAACCGAAAGCATACAGCAAAAGCCGCATGGGAATGGCTTCACTAAAAATAAATAAATATAAATAAATGAAATAGACAAAGACAGCCCTCAATCTCATTACATCTGTGCAATGTATCAAAATTGCTCTTCACCAAAAGTTCCCAACCAATGGGATGGATTGAAAATGAACAACTTTGCAAAGTATGGTCTAAATCTACAGTGTCCAAATTTGTCCAAAGCTAGTAGAGACTTTTCCAAAAGTAAACTAATAGCTCTAACTGCAGCAAAGGTCATTCTACCACATATTAAAACTGTTATTTTCTGGGGGGTTTTATGTGTAATTAATAAAGAAATGCTTAAAAGCTGCGATTCTATTTGACATTGGACAGTATTTAAGGTTGATTTGTAGAAATAATTTCTGGAAAAATCCATTTTGATTCCATTATGTAAAAAACTAAAATGTGAGAGATTGCCAAAGGGATGAATATGCTGTAAAACCAGTGTATGTTACATTAAGTCCAAAAGGTCAAAGGCAGGCCTGAGAAAGCTGGAAAATGGGATTGTTACTGTGCAGCGTGCATAATTATATCCTATAAATACCTAACACACTTTACCCTAGATAATGATTCCCATCTATGATCCCAGAGCCAGAAACATGTTAACTTACTTAATATAAATGAGGTTACATTTTTATTTGTAGTGTTCAGGTGTCGAACACTAATAACACAAACTAAAAAAAAAACTGTTGTTGGACTGCTATTATAAAGCGGATTGGAATCCCAAACAATTTATTTTCTAGATACACAGATGTAATAAAACATGTCTGAATGTAATTTTAAACATTTGAATTATTGAAGCAAACAACTGCCCTGCATATTACCATTGTTATTCAAGGATTGCTTAATTGGTGTACCATACTAAGGATTTAAGAAAGACAAAACACCCTACTTATGTATTATACCCATCATGGCAAACCAATTGTACAGTATTATCAAGAAAAATGTGAATTGACCAACTTCCACCACATATTCATACAACATAGATTAAGTAATAAAATATACAGAAAAATAAAGTGTTGTTAATCTTTAATCAATGGTACCTGTCCCTTTGCTATGAGATATGCCACAATCGACGTATGCCCAAACTGGGCAGCTAGGTGGATACAACTGCAGCCTTCTCCATCAATTAGTGAGGGGTCAGCGCCATATTTCATCAACTGGACAACCATGGAAAGATGCCCCTGTCTGAAAAGACACACAGTGTATTTTAAAGGTTAAAAAACATACTTGTATATTAGAAGAAAAATGCAATGCCCAATCAACTACATTAAAAAAAGAATATACACTCTGCTTATAAAGTTACTATTACATTATTGGTTTGTTGAACTTAAGTCAATTCTAATAATTTATATGAGCTCCACTCATGACAGGTAAAAAGATACATCCCTGTTGTGTGACTTGATATCTTTGAGAAAGACACATCAGCTCCGTCACCTCCACTGTCCCTTACAAAACACCAGTTACTGGCTTGACGTTGCTCTGCTCAGAGTCTATTGCTGGCTTTATGGTGGCCTCTACCTCTATCTAGTGTATTTAATGTTTGTTCAGGGACATGTGCCAATCAAAGGCTTTGCATTTTACTGTCAGGTGGTTTGAATCCATCATCATTTCAGAAGTGCAATCTTTTATGTTTTATCACTCAAATTAAGCCTCTCTACCATCAGGGATACATTGCCTGTTTCTTCTTAACAGTGATCCGATTTGCCCAAGTTCTGATTAAGCCTTCAGAGCCTCAATTTATTCTGTATTTGGCTCACCTGTGGAGACTCACATACATATTATATGTATATATTTATATAGAGTGTGTTTATATACGGTTTGTATATAAAATATGTTTTATATCAATTGTTTTTTCTGGTCATATATATATATACTCTTTCTAAAACTACCAGTGTAGAATAAAGGTTATTAGTAATGCAATTTATTCTAGTTTCAAGCTGAACAGAAGAGACTTTAATACGAGTCAATTGCCTCAAGAAGACTATTCATTTTGGCTGCTAGATCAAGGCGTTTAGATAATGCTTATAAAAAACATTCAGCATGCAATCTGTAGGTGTTTTGAGAGAATTATAAACAGAAAAAAAAAAATTAAAAATCCAATTTCATTGTGCTAAATTATTTTGTATGTTCTGTACTATACAAACTGTCAGAAAAATAATATGTTGGGAAGTGTATGTAATTGCTATCTATCCTCACTTCCAAGTTGCAAAGTTATCATTGTAATACACAATTATTCAATGGTAGAGAACAGTTTCACTAATATAGCTGTGCAGGAAAGAAAGCAATTTTCTAGAGATAACAATTGTCACTTTCGGTTACTGTTAATCAGAGGAGCTGAACAGTATATAAAGACAAGCCTAAATTCTTATACTAGCAATATAGCCTGTATTATGTTGCTGGCTCCAAGAATCAGTCAATGCAATTTCCCCTGTAGTATAATGCTTTAATCCAAATGTTTAGATTGTGCATCTCTAAATTGTGTAAGACATACATTTGAAAAAGCCCATAATCAACCAGATAGTATAAGACCAACTCTTAAGTATGTAGGAAACATTTACGGTTTTAAGTGTTTTTAAAGGGGTTCTCCACCTGCATTAATATATATTCCACAATAAGCATTGTATGCTGACAAAATTAATCTTACCTTGTTGCCCAATGAAGAGGAGTGGAATTTAGATCCCCTCCAAGTTGATCCACAATAGCACCTTTAGATATGTAGAACCTGTCAACAAAGAAATGTATATATGATCAAAGGATAACAAAACATCAAATATATTTTTCAATGTGGTTTTTCGAATGCTGTTAAGATTTTATTTGACTTGGGATAGGAGATTTCCCCCTATTTCTGTTCAGGATAGCCATCACCAACTTCTGCCCTGATAGGTTGATGTACACCAGTGATGTACAAACCCGATACACTTCCGTAATCTCCATATTAAGTTAAAACAATACAATTAATCAAAGAAAAAGACACCCTACTGTAACAACACATCAACAGGCATATTAAGCAAATGTTACAAACTATAAACAAACAAAGCAGGAAAGGGCTGTGGGCCACAGGTAAAGGCTCAGAGGGCTGCCTGTTGCCCATCATTGATGTACACTGACTGGTCCCAGTCTTGTCAAGCTTTAGGTGCATACATACAGTGAGACACCAAGATTATTAGAAGTCAATAAAAGCAAGCACCATCCTGACAGTGAGAACGAAGAGTTAAGTGATTTAGGGATGCAATCAGAGATAGCCAGAGAATGGAATAGCAATTGGATTAATGACAAAACAGAGGTGAGAATAGTTTCAGTCATGAGGGCTAGCAGTAAAACAGTAGTATAGGGAAAGAAAGATAGAGAAAGAAACCGCAGCAATAGTGGCAGTTAATATCCAGCACACTAAGGAAGATCTCTTCAATGAGCGGTTCATCATCCACGCAAAGGACAGTCTAGAGGTAACACTACGCAGATCAGACTCCAAGCCAGCCAATGTATGCCACCAATAATGTTTGAACTAAAACAGATAAATGGCATCACACGTGCAAAAAACACAAGAGTGTACACCTACTGTTATACACATTACAGCCAAGTCCCAGCCAGGTGAACGTTTAGCTTAAATTTAAAACTTCAACAACTAAAGCAAAAAATAGTAAGATAGTTTACAAAGAACCCTAATTGGTGACAACAAACGATATTTGCAGAGAACTTGCAATAAATAAATACACATTCTGCACTACATAGGGCCTAGGGTTCAGTATTGTATTATTAGATCTGTTCATTACAGTATATTTTTGATAGTTTAGTGGTAAGAAATATTTTGAGGAAACCTAGTGTAAGATTAGCATGATTAACCATATTTAAAAGCTATTTAGTCATATAGCTTAATATTACTATAATATAGCTTGTGGAATAGTAGAAGAACAATCTATATAAATTGTTTATTGAGGAATTTATAGTGGTAATCAGTGTTCCCTTTACTAATAATCCCCCTCCTCCAATGTCTGTCCCTTCATCGCTATAATAAAAACATCTACCTCCCTTTTAAACCATCCAGTTCCTTGGGGTCAAGCCTCTTGCTGCTTTGAAGGTCAGCGACAGCCTCACCGGCACCCCTTTGAACCCAGAGAACCACAAGGTACACATACGATCTTCCTTTCATATAGAGGTGCATTTGACACCCCAATCTTCTCACATCAATTTACAAAAGACTCATAACTAATTGTGCTGTTGGGGATCACACTCTTTCCACAATAACTGAAGTCTGTGGCATTCTGCATAACTTTATTCTGCCCTTTATATCATGACACCGCCTGTGTCATATACTGCCCTAACCTCACTTACATAGCCAAACGAGTGGGAAGTGAACATCAAATTTACTAATCAGCTGCTAATGTTTTAGCACACATTTGCACCTTTAGTAATATTAGTAAATAACCTTTACTTCGTCTTACAAGATCAACATACTTATCTCCTTAAATACTTTGTGCAATTGTGAACATTGGCTACAATGCCCACTGCAAACCAGGGTGAACACAAACAAACAAAAGAACAGGTCTGAATTACACCCAAAAATAGGATCTGGACTGCGTAGAGTAGTGGGCACCACAATAAAATATATAGAAAACCTTCAACAGGTCTGAATTACACCCAAAAATAGTATCTGGACTGCGTAGAGGACTGGCTACCACAATATAATATATAGAAAACCTTCAACAGGTCTGCATTACACCCAAAAATAGGATCTAGACTGCGTAGAGTAGTGGGCACCACAATAAAATATATAGAAAACCTTCAACAGGTCTGAATTACACCCAAAAATAGGATCTAGACTGCGTAGAGTAGTGGGCACTGGGCACCACAATAAAATATATAGAAAACCTTCAACAAGTCTGAATTACACCCAAAAATAGTATCTGGACTGCGTAGAGGACTGGCCACTGGGCACCACAATAAAATATATAGAAAACCTTCAACAGGTCTGAATTACACCCAAAAATAGTATCTGGACTGCGTAGAGGACTGGCCACTGGCCACCACAATAAAATATATAGAAAACCTTCAACAGGTCTGAATTACACCCAAAAATAGTATCTGGACTGCGTAGAGGACTGGCCACTGGCCACCACAATATAATATATAGAAAACCTTCAACAGGTCTGAATTACACCCAAAAAATAGTATCTGGACTGCGTAGAGGACTGGCCACTGGCCACCACAATATAATATATAGAAAACCTTCAACAGGTCTGAATTACACCCAAAAATAGTATCTGGACTGCGTAGAGTAGTGGGCACTGGGCACCACAATAAATATATAGAAAACCTTCAACAGGTCTGAATTACACCCAAAAATAGTATCTGGACTGCGTAGAGGACTGGCCACTGGCCACCACAATATAATATATAGAAAACCTTCAACAGGTCTGCATTACACTGCACATACGGCTGCTCCTCCATCCTCTCCATCATATACATGTTGGAGTTTCAGCGTGTCAAAACCTCTTGTTTTTGATAATGACAGTGCATTTTGAATATTTTTCAATTTGCCCCACAACACTGAATGTACTTTATCTATGATACACATCTATCTTTCTTGACTGCGTAGTGTGGTGGCCCCGGTACACAATTTGGTACCGAGGCCACAATATAATTAAAAAACCCTCCACGGGTCAGAATTCCACCAAAAAAGGGTATGGACTGCGTAGTGTGGTGTGTCCGGAACACAATTTTTTACAGCGCTAACAATATAATTAAAAAATTGGGCATCAACTGTCACCGTTGTTTAATATCTGATACACCTAAATATGGACTGCACAGTGGAGTGGCCCCGGTAGTAAACGTTGTGAGGAAGCAACCTCCTTCGCCGCTCACTGACCAGGTTCCCCGCTGCACTAAAAACTCTTTCCGAGTACACACTGGAGGGGGGACAACTCAGGTAAAATAGAGCCAGTTTGTACAGGCGCTTCCAAACTGCCTTTTTTTCCTGCCAGTAACAATATGGACTGTCTAACATGTCTACTTGGATGGTGTCAGCAAAGTAATCCTCCACCATTTTTTCAATTGTGACAGCATCCAATGCAGCGACAGTAGACATGTCTGCAATGGTTGCCAGGTCCTTCAGTCCGGACCAGATGTTATCAGCATCCCCGCCAGTGCCTCTTTTAGGAAAACTGAGCTTTTTCCTCGCAGCCATAGATGTGGAAGAAAATGAGGGTTTCCTATGTCGTAGGTGGCTGTGTAGGCTTGAATGGCCTTTTGATGCTCCTCCATCCTCTGCAGCATATAGAGGGTAGAGTTCTAGCACGTCACTACCTCTTGTTAATTTAGATTGCAAGGCTTGTAAATACTTTGAAGATAAAAAAAAGCAGGCTGCACAAACTGTGGAGCTAGAAAGTTAAATTAAATAGACCACGTTTTTTTGGTGGCTAGTATCTATGCCCCCCCTACACTTGTAGTTGAATATAAAAAAAAACAGCCTGCATAGACTGTAGAACTAGAAATTCAAATATACAAAGAAATGGACAAAGGCAGTTTGGTATCTGTCTGCATCAGATCCCCTCTCCACTAGGAGTAAAATAGAAAACTATTCAGCCGTTATATAATCTAGAATATAAATAGAAATTGAGAACGGCAATTTGGTATCTGTCTGCATCATAATCATCAACATCCTCCTCACCCCCAGCTACATCAATATCCTCCTCCCGGTGTACAACATTCACACCTTCATTAGCCAAATCTGTAACTGGACTGTGGGTGATCCTTCCAGCATATGCAGAGGGCGTGCTGCAAATGGTGGAAGGAGCCACCTCTTCCCGTACAGTGATGGGAAGGTCAGGCTTCGCAACCACCAACACCCTTGGACTCGCCTTGGGGATTTGTGATAATTTCTCTTTAGAAGGCCGAGTTGTTTGCTGTTTTGTTGCCGACACCATAACTCTCTTCAATTTTTTGTAGGAGGGGGGGAGGAGGAGGAGGGCTAAGATCCTTGGGTGAAGCTGAACCCCTAGTCATGAACACGGGCCAGGGCCTAAGCCGTTCCTTGCCACTCCGTGTCGTAAATGGCATATTGGCAACTTTACGTTTCTCCGCAGATGATTTTAAGTTTCTCTTTTTGCTACTTTTACTTAACTTGGGCTTTTTGGATTTTACATGCCCTGTACTAGGAGATTGGGCATCGGGCTTGTAAGACGACGTTGATGGCATTTCATCGTCTATGTCATGACTAGTGGCAGCAGCTTCAGCATTAGGAGGAAGTGGGTCTTGGTCTTTCCCTACTTTATCCTCCAAATTTTTGGTCTCCATTATATGTAGCACAAGATACTGCAGAATGTGTGAACTTGGTAATATTGCAGTACCAATGAACTTATACTGCTGGATTGATTTGCAAATTTGGTTATAATTATTTTATTTATTTTTTTATAACTTTTTTTTTAATTTTTAAAAACTTGGGAATAATGGGGAAATAACTATGCCCTTAGAAGCACAGAGCACAGGACACAGCACCACTGGACTGAACAGGACACAGCACAGGACCCAGCAGCACCACTGAACTCAGAAGGACAGAGCACAGGACACAGCACCACTGGACTGAAGTGAACAGGACACAGCACAGGACCCAGCAGCACCACTGAACTCAGAAGGACAGAGCACAGGACACAGCACCACTGGACTGAGCACAGCACAGCACAGAACTGAACAGCACGAGATATAGCAGGACAGAGGACCACCTAACACACCCTCCCTCTACCCTGATCAATGCCCGAGTGAAGATGGCGGCGACTAGCGGGGAATTTATAGGATCTGAGTATCGCGAGATCCGACAGCGGGATTATGAGTCAGAGCCTCGGTTTCAGATTTGAATTTGGCGCCAATACCCGGATCTGTCTCGGATCGGCAACGTTCGGGTGGGCTCGGATTTCAGAAATCCGAGTGCGCTCATCTCTAGTTTACAAATATAACCACGTGATTAATCTCCTATTGACTGCATCAAAAACTTTTAAAATGAAGATCAGATAACAAGCATACTCCATTTTAAATATCTTATGTTAGATTAGTAAAATGGGTAGAAGGCTATACAGTGGTCTTACTGAAGTCTGCAATCAGTATGTATATGACAGTCACTTTCCTTGAGGTGAGGAACTGCAGCGCGACAAGCATGCCATCTTGATAAAATGATACTCACTTTACAAGATCTAGCCTATTGTTGATGGCAGCCCAGTGAAGCAGAGTAACATTCTCTTTGTCAGGCTGCCGCACATCATACCCTGCTTCCACAAGCTCTCTGCAACGCTCATAGATTCCATACCTAGAGAGAAAAAACAGAAATAATCAAATAGTCAAATGCACATATAATTTTTTTTTACCTACAGGCAAAGACATGATTATTATTGTAGGAAGATGGTGCAATGTGTATGTTAGAGTGTGTATATCGGTGCTAATGGTATTAAAGGACATTTTCCAGCGTAAGAATACTTTAATATATTGGTTTATAGATACCCATATACAACATTAAAAAATGAAAAAACAAACAGAAGTGTACATGTTTCACTTTCCTCCCACGTCCTATTCCTCGATACTTTCAGTGTATGTTATGACAACCTTTTATTTAAATTTTTTTGCATAAAATAAATAAATAATAATAAAAAAAAAAACACAACAGAAAACAAAACCAACCCCCCTCCCCACCAAAAAGCCCTACACTGCTAAAACACATGTTCTGACGACTGTACACAACTTCCAATTTTGGCTACAAATTTTCCGGGCCATCTTTCACTGAAAGAAACTGGCCATCAACGCCACAAGAGTCCTAGGTTTCTTGTTAAGCTGCGACACAAAAATGGTTGTCCTTTTTCATACAACCTTAATTTATTGCCTTGTTATGCCATCCTGATTTTTTTTTTTTTTTATTAAAACCACAGCTTTATCTTTCTGACATTTATTTTTATTTAAACAGCTTTATCTTTTGTAATGTTCGTTTTGTCGCTACCAATAAACATTGTCCAATGCGATCATTGTGGTTCCAATGCACAAAGAGATTTAATAGCCAAATGTAGCAGGATAACAGCAAACCATGATAATGCATTAACAATAAATTAAATAAAATATAATAAACAGGAAAGTATGAACCGAATACATTACGCAATCGCTTCCCATGGGGCCAGGTTCAGATACAGTCATGTCGTCAGGAAGAGAGAGCCAACACTGGCCCAGGGAGCTTATATGCAGCTTGAATTAACATAAACAGTGATGATGTCATGAATATACACAAAGGGGCATATTCAATTAGCTTTTGGATTCGTGGTAACGCACGTTACCGCGAAAAGTGCGCGTTCTTGCGGGTATTACGGTACCGCATTAACGCGGATTTTCGTTCGCAACCCTATGGGCTGCGAACGAAAATCCACGTTATTGCGGTACCGTGTATTACGTTTCGCGGCTGTTCCGGCGCGTTACCGCGAATCCAAAAGCTAATTGAATATGCCCCAAAGAGTTCTTCATTGGTCCAGGGTTAAAGATGTTCCAGTAAACTGCTGGTCATAGGTCAGTTCATTTGATCTTCTCCTGGAGGGGGCTGCTCACTCCAACTGTTGCCTGTGTGTCTTCCCGCCGAATAACAGATTTAAACTGATCCATTAGAAGACTGATTTTGAGTATTAATCTCATATTTCTCCCAACTTGCGACTGCTAGATGTGATCACTACTCTGTCGAAACCGGGTTAATGTTGGTGAAATAAGCTTTAATATGAGACCAAACTCTTTACCTTTTAGAGGACCTGGACCATAAATACCTTTACTATAATATCTATGTATAAATAATCTCTAATACATTTTACTAATAAATAAATGTGGATGGGAATCTTAATAAATGTGTACTATTTACATTTGTAAGTGTGAATGTAAATGTGTGTGTTATCAATCAGTGCGATTGCATCATTACACATGGCGTACTAATCCCAATTGCACAGTAAAACATCAAGTTAGTTTGCTTCATCCAATTATTTGACTTACACACTTATGACTTATAACATTTATTTTTATACAAAAACTTTTATGTAATTTAGCAACGCATTTATTTTTTTGCATTTTGTATGACATAAAATTGTTCTGTGGATACAATTCGTTATAATCAAGGAAAATTAAAAGTAAACAACTCTGCCTAGCAGATACAAAAGTAAATTATGTTTGCCGTTATTTAATTTTTCTCAAAATACTCCATGACATCCATTACAATGGGTACAATCCCTTTCCAGTTTAGGAAACAGTAACTGGATGGTATATAAAAGCACCTCTTCCTCTTCCCCTTTGTTTTTAGTGACTTCTCAAGCCTTCTCTGAAAAATATAAACATAACGAGCATGAGTGGGAACTGGGATGCCATGGAGTATTTCCAGGAAATGGAATGAACAGTAAGTATAATTCACCTTTTTCCTTTTCAATCCTGCATGGCAGCCACTACAGTGGGATGTATCCAAGCAATACAGTAGGGATGGCCACAAGAAACTAACCAGCCACATATACTGCAAAATCATGGAGTTATCTAGAGGCTGTGCTGAAAAGATATCTTCCAAACAGAGAGTCAGTGGCGGGTAAGATATCCAGATGATAATGACCAGCAAATGTGTGGATATCCATCTGTTGCTATTCTTTGCTACTGCCCATGATGAGCGGGTCCTCAGGATCTCTGGCATCATATGCACTTTCCTCTTGTATGCCTGTAAAATGGCTTACCCAATTTATCTGGAAATGGCTTGTTTAGAAGAGGCACACCCATTCCAAGGCCCACAGAGCATTATTATGTACTTCTAAATCCTTCTATCCTAAATATATGGAAATTACCCTTACCAGGACCAAGAAATTGGAGTTTTCTTTGCTTCTCATCACTAGGTTGTGGACAAATGATTGGAAATACAACCTCCTGGTTAATGTGGAATGTAAACAATACTTAGGCAGAAACTGATTGGCTTTAAGCACCTTCTGAAAGATTTCTTCACTGGTTCAAAAGTGTTATACATCAGAGCGTTGAGAACTAAACTGAGGTCCATAGTCACAAAGGATCTGATAGAAGGGCGGATCCTCTTCCCTGATTTGAAGAAGTGAATAATCAAATCTTCTTATGCTAACTTATTAACTAAAAATCACACTTGTACTTTGAGTATAGATATAGCATGACCTTTCTCAAGATCATCCTGAAGAAAGTCAAGGACCTGTGGAATAGCTGCTGCTGATGGATTGAATTTAGAGTTATACCATGTGATTAACTTTTCCAGATTCTGTAATAAATTATTGAAGAATTCTCTCTAGTCTATAATAGCGCTTGCTCTACTTACTTATTCCTGAGCAGTTCTTGTTTAATCTCCATGCCATTAAAGTTAGCCATTCTGGATTTGAATGAAGAATTGAGCCTTGATGTAGAAAACCTGACTGAAGAGGCTTAGGCCATCGTTGCGTCCGAAGCATCTTCCAGGCTATGGGGAGTCACGGGCTAGACCAAAATGGAAGGAATGCGATTACTTCTGCCGCTTCCTTTTGGATCTTTTTTAGAATTCGAGTGATTAGTCTGCAGTTGATGTGTCAGGCACTAGAGCTTGAAACAACTTTCTTCAGACAGAGACACTTTGTTATGCATGGTGTTTATCTGGACCCCATGAAACTTTATTTGTTGTGATGAAATGAAAAGCTATCACCTGAACTGTACTGTAGTTGACAATATGCTTTAAACTCCCCACAACAATGTGTCCATATAGGTCCATATCATGCTTCCTTTTTCCTCAATGCTGCCAGAGTAACTAGGACCCTGGTAGAAAGTTCTTGGATATGTTGCCAGTCCGAAAAGCAAGGAGCTCAACTGAAAAGTGCTAGCCCATGACCCAGAAGCTGAGGATTTTCCTGTGATTAACTGCAACAGGGATATGAAATTGGGTATCCTGAAGGTTTATGGACATGAGAAAATCCCTTTGTCCAATGGAAAGTCGCAGACTCAATGCAAAAATGTTTGGTATAGACAAACTTGTTGAGTCTCTTCAAAACTAGAGCCATGTGAAAGGTTCCTGATAACTAGGAAGAGTATGGAATGGAAACCTGTGCCTTCTTGACCTGCAGGATGAAATTGCATGAGCCTCTTAAGGATTGCAAACTGATTTGGAAAGCTACAAATTCTATTAAAAATTGTCAGAATCCGAGAGCTCTAGAGCAACGTCACAAATTGAACCCTGATCCCTTGGTTCTCCAGGAAATTGCTTCTGTGCGAGGTGAATTAAATCTCTTATTGTCCCACCAGGTTGCTAATAAACTGAAGTGGCTCAATCAGCGCTTTTATGAAAAGGGCGATAAGGCCGATAGATTACTGGCCACCAAACTCAGAGCTAAGATAGCGGCCCGGAATCTCCTTGCTATCAGGGACTCAGACGGGGTTTTACACTATGACCCTCAGCGGATACGTGCCGCCTTCCAATCGTACTACACCAAACTTTACAACCTTCCCCAACCCTCTGACCCCTTGGTATCCCAGCAACACTCGCAGTTGATGGAGTCTTTTCTTTCTTCTGCTAAGCTTCCAAAACTCTCTCCACAGGCTAGTACTCTACTGGGGGATGAGATTACTAAGGAGGAGATTGTACAGACTATAAAGTCCCAGAAATCTGGAAAGGCTCCGGGGCCTGATGGCTTCACGGCTGTCTACTATAAGAGGTTTGCTGGGCTTCTGGTCCCTCGTTTGCACACCCTCTTCAACTCAATCATGACTGGGGGTTCTTGGTCCAGGGATTCTTTGGAGGCTCGGATCTCGGTCATTCATAAAGAGGGTAAAGATGTTCATGACTGCGCTAGTTATCGCCCTATCTCCCTACTCAATACAGATGTTAAATTATATGCTAAAATTTTGGCTAATAGATTAAATTCGGTCCTCCCCTCCCTTGTACATTACGATCAGGTTGGCTTCATACCGGGCCGTCAGGCCAGAGACAATACCAGGAGAGTCGTTGATCTGATTCATATCATTAATACCAGGGAGGATCCAGCTATTATTCTCTCCCTCGATGCCGAGAAGGCTTTTGACAGGATCTCTTGGAGCTTTATGTCCCGAGCCTTGTCGGCGTTTGGCATCTCCGGTAGCCTCCTTACTGGTATTCAAGCCTTATATTCTCGACCCACTGCAAGAGTTATGATCAACGGCTCTCCCTCAGACCTTATTACTATATCCAACGGAACCCGCCAAGGTTGTCCTCTGTCCCCTCTTATCTTTGCCCTCGTTATAGAACCTCTTGCTGCCTCTATCCGGGCCTGTCCATATATACGGGGTGTGCGAACGGGGGACTTAGAGAGTAAGCTCTCTCTCTTTGCGGATGATGTCCTGTTGACTCTCCAGCAGCCAGGGGAGTCGCTTCCCGGACTCTTCAATATTTTACACCATTATGGGCACCTTTCAGGTTACAAAATTAATATTGCAAAATCGGAAGCCCTCCTCCTTAATATCCCCTCCCTGGAGGGACTAGCACTCACCTCCCGTTTTAACTTTCGGTGGCAAAGAAAGAAAATTAAATACTTAGGTATTTTTGTTACCGACTCCTACGACTCTCTGTATCGGGAGAACTACCCGGGCCTCTTTGCGAAAATCAAATCAGAACTTTTCTCCTGGCGCTCATTGATCATCTCGTGGCTGGGCAGGATCATTTCTGTCAAGATGAACCTCCTTCCTAAGCTTCTTTATTTCTTTCAGACCCTTCCTGTTAGAGTCCCCCTTTCGGATCTTTCATCTCTCCAAAAATGTCTCTCTAGATTTGTCTGGAACGGTCGGTCTCCCAGGATTAAGCTGGCTCTCTTAAAGAGACCCACCAGAAGTGGTGGTAGGGGTTTCCCGGATTTGAAAATTTACTACTGGGCGGCTCACCTGAGCCATATTGTAGCCTCCTTTGCACCCCCTGCGAAATTGTCGTGGGTCGACATTGAATCCGCCTATCTTAAATTTCCAGTTCTTTCTTGTATTTGGGGTCTCACAAAACAAGCTAGATCTCCCCTTACTTGCCGATGCCCCACCTTATTATTTTCAGCTACGATCTGGGAGACCTGCCGGCCCCATCTCAAAATCCCGATATCCTCTTTTCCTGTCCTACCTCTTTGGGGTAACCCTGCCTTTCCTCCTGGGCTCTCCTCTGCCTTCTATAGTCCCTGGGTCTCTGCAGGTGTTCGATTTGCAGGGGATCTAATACTTCATGGTGCCTTTATCTCCTGGGATGATCTGCGCTCTAAATTCCCAAGTCTCCATCCTAAATTCTATGAGTATTTCCAGTTACGGCACTTTGTGGGCTCTCTCCTCGGGGGGACTCCTTCCCCCTCTCGTGCTTCCCTCTTTGAAACTTTATGTCTCTCCTCACCTTCGGGTAGGGGCACGATTTCCTATATCTATAGCCTTATTCTTGATGTACTTTTACCTTCGGGCGGTAGGCATGAGAGGGAGTGGGAGAGGGACCTGGGTCCCCCCCCAGAGGAGGATTGCTGGGTAACCATAAGGGAACAGGTTGCCACCAGTTCTATTTCCACGTTAGCTAAGGAGAACGCTTATAAAATATACTATAGATGGTACTACACCCCTGACAAACTTACTAAAATGTTCCCCTCTAGCTCTCCATTATGCTGGCGGGGTTGTGGCCAGATGGGTTCTTTCTTACATATCTGGTGGTCCTGCCCTAAAATATCCTCCTTTTGGGACCGAGTTAGGGCCCTCCTCTCCTCCCTCCTTCCGTGCCCCGTCCGGAAAGACCCATGGTCTTTTCTTCTCTGTTACCCTCTGATTGATGATGATAGACAGTCTGCGAAATTGGCATCCCATGTCCTTGCAGCTGCGCGATACCTAGTAGCTAAGTCATGGAAACAAGTTGAACCCCCCACTATGGCGGCTCTGCGATCCTATATTTGGTTCATTGCACGGATGGAACAGATTACATACCACCTTCACGATAAGGACGATAAATTCCACCAGATTTGGGCTCCTTGGCTTTACTTATAACCCCTTAGCTCCTGCACCTACTCCTTCCTGTTAAGTGATGGGCATAGGGGACCTGACTTCTGAAGCGGTTACCCCTGTCCCAAATACCCAGGTAATACTCTCTCCTGAACTTCTTTATTGAAAAAAATAAATAAGATAAAGGGAAGAATGTTCTCTTTTTTATTTTTATTATTTATCTATTTTCTTTAGGTGACGACCAGTGCCCCCCTCCCCCCTCCCCCTCTATACTATTATAAAATGTTATTGATGTTTGAATATCCTGAGTAACAATGGTATACTTACTGTTTCCTCAATGGCATTCTGTTGATGTCTTGCATATCCATTACTTAATTTTCTGTTACATTGTTATTTATTCATGTCTTGCTTTGCTTCCTGTTTTGTTTTGGGTTTTTTTTCTACTTCCGCAATGCACTAATTTGTTGACTCGTATCTGTATATCATTGCGATTTCTCAAAATAAATAGTTAAAAAAAAATAAAAAAATTGTCAGAATCCTGGATTGAACAAAAAAAATCCCCCTGGAATACTGATGAAATGATCTTATACCCATTTTCTTACAATGTCCCTCACCCATTGATCTGTGATAGAGTAGGTCCATGCCTCTGCATACAGTGCTATTCTGCATCCTACAGATGTAATGGGGACTGATCCTATATTAATCATTTTGGAGCCTTCTGATTTGTCCTCTCTTCTTTAATTCTGAACATACAAAAGGACTGTTTGGATGCAGTAGGCATATTCTGCCTGACATTTTGTCCCTGGCTTTTAACTTCTCACTTCTTTGAAGTGCTGACAAGCCGATTTAGTGTACTTAGACCTTCTATCTTGTGGCAAGCAGTTAGATTTACTCCAAGAAGACTTCTGAATGAGATCCAATTTGTCTCCAAAGAGCAGGGACCCTTCAAACGGGCTATAGGCTAGACTACTCTTTGACTGAGCATCTGTTGCCAAAGAGCGCAACCAAAGAGAGCCGACCCTAGTCACTGATGCCATTATCTTTGCTTAGAAAGCAATAGTGTCTAAAACTGCTTCACACAGAAACCATAAGCCTCTCTGTATAACCTAAATGGTTTCAACATTATCTGCTTTTCTTGGAAAATAAATATAAAATGTCTTAAATAAAGCATCTCTCCCCACAATCTATGTGCCCTGCTCACTGAGGCTGTAGCCACACATGTCAAAGTGGTTTCAGATGAAATATAAGGCTTCTTAAAAGAACTCTCCAGCTTCCTATCCATGGGATCCCTCAATAGGGATAGTAGTTCTAAATGACATACTGGCTACAGGAGCATCTATTGTTGGAACCAAGCTCCACTTTTGAGATTGCTCATCACTGAACAGATACACACGTACTAATCCCTAAGTTAGACTGATGCTTTTCCACCCTTGCTTTGGTAGTTGGTTCCTTATCCATGCCCATAGATTTGTATATATGCTTGAGTAAAATCTCCACATTGTCTAAATTAAACATCCTAGGCATTTCTTTAATCTTCTAAATTCCCTGGTGAATCCCATTGTGACAGAGTATTCCTCTTCTAAACACATGCTTGTTCGAGACCTTGCTCTCTTTATAAAGGTTAAAAAACAGAGATATTCCTTAGACAAAAGGCTTATCACAGACTCCACAAACTCTATCCTGCTGTAATTTGCTGTTCTACATTCCTTCCACAGGCTAACTAACTAAAGCATAAATGCAAAAAAAACGCAAAGCACTCCTAGCCTAGGGACTTGCCCAGTGTGAGGGCATTTTGGCCGTTTGGGGTTTGACTCAGGCCCCATTCCGCGAGCTTGGTCTCCATCTTGGCGACCTATGACGTGGCGAGCAAAGTCTGAAAATTTGCACCAAATTTGAATTTCCTACACCAGATATATTCCTGGAGGTAGCTGACTGGTGTTACCCAGATAGTCAGTCCAATCATCAGTAACACCATTGGGTGGTGCAACACACTGGGGCCCAGAAGAAGGTAAACCCCTGCACTACAGGAAAAAAAGCAAACAAACAATACCTGATTTACCTATAACTAGAGACAAGATAAAACATAAGGGAAGAGGAGCGGTGCCTAACCTTTTTCTACCTAAACTGCAAAGGGAATATACCCATTGTAAAGGGATATATATTAATGATTTATATTTTTCCCTTTGCTACATTTACCAAATACTAATATTAGGAGATAAAATTGATGATGACCCCCATTCATTGCCACAGGTGTATAAAATCAAGCACCTAGCCATGCAGTCTCCATTTGCAAACAATGCATACAAAATGTAAGTAATATATACATAATATTTCTCAGATGGGTTGTGCAGCCCAGAACAAAACTGATTTATTTTTCAAACTTGGCACATCATCAAGTTGATTTGGGGATTCCAGCTGTGTGGCACTTCTTTGCCACATCTCATGGGAAAAATTCATGTGATGGACTTGGCAGAACTGTTAAGAGGCTGGCAGCTAGGATGCGTTCACAACGTCTTTATACAGAACAAATTATAACTCAAAGACAACTGCTTGACTGGGTAAAGGACAATATCAAGAATATGAACTTTGTATATGTGTGCAGATAATGTTGAAACCATTTAGGTTATACAGAGAGGCTTATGATTTCTGTGTGAAGCATTTTTAGACGCTATTGCTTTCTAAGCAAAGATAATGGCATCAGTGACTAGGGTAGGCTCACTTTTTTAGATATTCAAGGTCATAGGTCACATCTTGTGACCTTGACATGTAGAAGTCAATATTTAAATATAAAACTATTTTATGAAAACTAAGGTCCCTTAACGTCAAAACAAGACCAACATGAAAGTTCTACCACAATTAAAAGTAAAGTTATGATTCATTTTAGCTGACCTTGCAAACACGATCACTGAAGGCTAAAGTTTTACATATGAAATTTACTTTGTCGTTTACCATCCTACCAAATTGCACGAAAATCTGAGATGGTCGGGTTGAAAAGTTACTTTTTTTCGTGATGCTTTGGCATGGAACGACCCAAAAGCCTTCCAAAGAAGAGTGAAACCTGTTATCGCTGCAAAAGGGGGACAAACTCCATATTAAAAGTACATGTATTTGCAGGGGCGGGGGGGGGGGAAAGGTGTATTCGGGCCTGTCCCTGTGCAGCGGTGACTGCCCACTCCCCCGGGCCAGCCACCTCCTCCAGTCTAGCTGCGGCACGGGTCTCCGTCCCTTCAAGAGATGAAGACATCGCGATGAAGCAGGTAGGTGGACGGGTAGGGGGGGGGGGGGGACAGTATATGAATGTATGTATGTATGTATGTATGTATGTATGTATGTATGTATGTATGTGAGAAGGGACCAGCATATGAATGTATGTATGTATGTATGTATGTATGTATGTATGTGAGAAGGGACCAGCATATGAATGAATGTATGTATGTATGTATGTGAGAAGGGACCAGCATATACATGTATGTATGTATGTATGTATGTATGTATGTATGTATGTATGTAAGAAGGGACCAGCATATGAATGTATGTATGTATGTATGTATGTATGTATGTATGTATGTGAGAAGGGACCAGCATATATATATATGTATGTATGTATGTATGTATGTGAGAAGGGACCAGCGTATGTATGTATGTATGTATGTGAGAAGGGACCAGCATATTTATGTATGTATGTATGTATGTATGTATGTATGTATGTGAGAAGGGACCAGCATATATATATATATATATATATATATATATATATATATATATATATGTATGTATGTATGTATGTATGTATGTATGTATGTGAGAAGGTGCCAGTATATATATGTATGTATGTATGTATGTATGTATGAATGAAGGTGCCAGTATATGTATGTATGTATGTATGTATGTATGTATGTATGTATGTATGAAGGTGCCAGTGTATGTATGTATGTATGTATGTATGAATGAAGGTGCCAGTATATGTATGTATGTATGTATGTATGTATGTATGTATGTATGTGAGAATGGACCAGCATATGAATGTATGTATGTATGTATGTATGTATGTATGTATGTGAGAAGGGACCAGCATATGTATGTATGTATGTATGTATGAAGGTGCCAGTGTATGTATGTATGTATGTATGTATGTATGTATGTGAGAAGGGACCAGCATATGAATGTATGTATGTATGTATGTATGTATGTGAGAAGGGACCAGCATATGAATGTATGTATGTATGTATGTATGTATGTATGTATGTGAGAAGGTGCCAGCATATGTATGTATGTATGTATGTATGTATGTATGTATGTATGTATGTAAGAAGGGACCAGCATATGTATGTATGTATGTATGTATGTATGTATGTATGTATGTGAGAAGGGACCAGCATATATATGTATGTATGTGAGAAGGGACCAGCATATGTATGTATGTATGTATGTATGTATGTATGTATGTGAGAAGGTGCCAGTGTATGTATGTATGTATGTATGTATGTATGTATGTATGTATGTATGTATGTGAGAAGGGACCAGCATATGAATGTATGTATGTATGTATGTATGTATGTATGTATGTATGTGAGAAGGTGCCAGTAGATGTATGTATGCATGTATGTATGTAAGAAGGGACCAGCATATGTATGTATGTATGTCTGTATGTATGTCTGTATGTATGTCTGTATGTATGTGAGAAGGTGCCAGTAGATGCATGTATGTATGTATGTATGAAGGGACCAGCATATGTATGTATGTATGTATGTATGTATGTGAGAAGGGACCAGCATATGAATGTATGTATGTATGTATGTAAGAAGGGACCAGCATATGAATGTATGTATGTATGTGAGAAGGGACCAGCATATGTATGTATGTATGTATGTATGTATGTATGTATGTGAGAAGGGACCAGCATATGAATGTATGTATGTATGTATGTATGTATGTATGTATGTATGTATGTATGTGAGAAGGGACCAGCATATATGTATGTATGTATGTATGTATGTATGTATGTATGTATGTGAGAAGGTGCCAGTGTATGTATGTATGTATAAAGGTGCCAGTATATGTATGCATGTATGTATGAAGGTGCCAGTATATGTATGTATGTATGTATGTATGTATGTATGTATGTATGTGAGAAGGTGCCAGTATATGTATGTATGTATGTATGTATGAAGGTGCCAGTATATGTATGTATGTATGTATGTATGTATGTATGTATGTATGTGCCAGTATATGTATGTATGTGAGAATGGACCAGCATATGAATGTATGTATGTATGTATGTATGTATGTGAGAAGGTGCCAGTGTATGTATGTATGTATGTATGTATGTATGTATGTATGTATGTATGTGAGAAGGGACCAGCATATGTATGTATGTATGTATGTATGTATGTATGAAGGTGCCAGTATATGTATGTATGTATGTGAGAATGGACCAGCATATGAATGTATGTATGTATGTATGTATGAAGGTGCCAGTATATGTATGTATGTATGTATGTGATAAGGGACCAGCGTACGTACGTACGTACGTACGTACGTACGTACGTACGTACGTACGTACGTACGTACGAAGGTGCCAGTATATGTATGTATGTATGTATGTATGTATGTATGTGAGAAGGTGCCAGTATATGTATGTATGTATGTATGTATGTATATATAAAGGTGCCAGTATATGTATGCATGTATGCATGTGAGAAGGGACCAGCATATGAATGAATGTATGTATGTATGTATGTATGTATGTATGTATGAAGGTGCCAGTATATATATGTATGTATGTATGTATGTATGTATGTATGTGAGAATGGACCAGCATATGAATGTATGTATGTATGTATGTATGTATGTATGTATGTATGTATGTGAGAATGGACCAGCATATGAATGTATGTATGTATGTATGTATGTATGTATGTATGTATGTGAGAAGGTGCCAGTGTATGTATGTATGTATGTATGTATGTATGTATGTGAGAAGGTGCCAGCATATGTATGTATGTATGTATGTATGTATGTATGTATGTATGTATGTATGTGAGAAGGGACCAGCATATGTATGTATGTATGTATGTATGTATGTATGTATGTATGTATGTGAGAAGGTGCCAGTATATATGTATATATGTATGTATGTATGTATGTATGTGAGAAGGTGCCAGTGTATGTATGTATGTATGTATGTATGTATGAAGGTGCCAGTATATGTATGTATGTATGCATGCATGTATGAAGGTGCCAGTATATGTATGTATGTATGTATGCATGCATGTATGAAGGTGCCAGTATATGTATGTATGTATGTATGTATGTATGTATGTATGTGATAAGGGACCAGCATATGTATGTATGTATGTATGTATGTATGTATGTATGAAGGTGCCAGTATATGTATGTATGTATGTATGTATGTATGTGAGAAGGTGCCAGTGTATGTATGTATGTATGTATGTATGTATGTATGTATGTGAGAAGGTGCCAGTATATGTATGTATGCATGTATGTATGTATGTATGTATGTATGTATGAAGGTGCCAGTATATGTATGCATGTATGTATGTGAGAAGGGACCAGCATATGAATGTATATATGTATGTATGTATGAAGGTGCCAGTATATGTATGTATGTATGTATGTATGTATGTGAGAAGGTGCCAGTATATGTATGTATGTATGTATGTATGTATGTATGTATGTGAGAAGGTGCCAGCATATGACTGTATGTATGTATGTATGTATGTATGTATGTATGTGAGAAGGGGCCAGCATATGAATGAATATATGTATGTATGTGAGAAGGGGCCAGTGTATGTATGTATGTATGTATGTATGTATGTATGTATGTATGTAGGGGCCAGTGTATGTATGTATGTATGTATGTATGTATGTATGTATGTGAGAAGGGGCCAGTGTATGTATGTATGTATGTATGTATGTATGTATGTATGTGAGAAGGGGCCAGTGTATGTATGTATGTATGTATGTATGTATGTATGTATGTATGTATGTGAGAAGGGGCCAGTGTATGTATGTATGCATGTATGTATGTATGCATGTATGTATGTATGTATGTATGTGAGAAGGGGCCAGTGTATGTATGTATGTATGTATGTATGTATGTATGTATGTATGTGAGAAGGGGCCAGTGTATGTATGTATGTATGTATGTATGTATGTATGTATGTATGTATGTATGTGAGAAGGTGCCAGTATATGTATGTATGTATGTATGTATGTGAGAAGGTGCCAGCATATGACTGTATGTATGTATGTATGTATGTATGTATGTGAGAAGGGGCCAGTGTATGTATGTATGTATGCATGTATGTATGCATGTATGTATGTATGTGAGAAGGTGCCAGTATATGTATGTATGTATGTATGTATGTATGTATGTATGTATGTGAGAAGGTGCCAGCATATGACTGTATGTATGTATGTATGTATGTATGGGCCAGTGTATGTATGTATGTATGTATGTATGTATGTATGTATGTATGTGAGAAGGGGCCAGTGTATGTATGTATGTATGTATGTATGTATGTATGTATGTATGTGAGAAGGGGCCAGTGTATGTATGTATGTATGTATGTATGTATGTATGTATGTGAGAAGGTGCCAGTATATGTATGTATGTATGTATGTATGAAGGTGCCAGCATATGACTGTATGTATGTATGTATGTATATGTATGTGAGAAGGGGCCAGTGTATGTATGTATGTATGTATGCATGCATGTATGTATGTATGTGAGAAGGGGCCAGTGTATGTATGTATGTATGTATGTATGTATGTATGTGAGAAGGTGCCAGCATATGACTGTATGTATGTATGTATGTATGTATGTATGTATGTATGTGAGAAGGGGCCAGCATATGAATGAATATATGTATGTATGTATGTATGTATGTATGTATGTGAGAAGGGGCCAGTGTATGTATGTATGTATGTATGTATGTATGTATGTATGTATGTATGTGAGAAGGTGCCAGTATATGTATGTATGTATGTATGTATGTATGTATGTATGTATGTGAGAAGGTGCCAGCATATGACTGTATGTATGTATGTATGTATGTATGTATGTATGTATGTATGTATGTATGTATGTGAGAAGGTGCCAGCATATGACTGTATGTATGTATGTATGTATGTATGTATGTGAGAAGGGGCCAGTGTATGTATGTATGTATGTATGTATGTATGCATGTATGTATGTATGTATGTATGTGAGAAGGGGCCAGTGTATGTATGTATGTATGTATGTATGTATGTATGTATGTATGTGAGAAGGGGCCAGTGTATGTATGTATGTATGTATGTATGAAGGGGCCAGCATATGAATGTATGCATGTATGAAGGGGCCAGCATATCAATGTATGTACTCCAGCCTCCATCGCTCACCGCACGTGTCCTCCTGCTCCAGATGATGTGTCCTTCTGCTCCAGATGATGTCTCCTACGTCTCCAGCCTCCATGCTGCCATCCCTCACCGCCGGTGGCCTGCTCCTCCAGGCGCCGTCTCCTGCCACCCCATGGAAGCCGCTTTCCTCACTGCTCTGCTCCTGCCCTGAAGCCATCTCCAGCTGCAGATCTGATGCCACCACGCTGCCTTCTCTCTGCTGGTTAGTCGGTAGTTAGTCAGCCTCTGTAGGGTCTCCTCTCATTCTCCCGCTGGGCCTCTGCTCATTGCCCCACCATTAGCCCTCTCACACCCTCCCTGGTTTCATCTGAGTGTACACACAGACACTCACGCTGCCACTACCTTTCCCAAACCTAAGGCCCCTACCTAGTCCACTCGGCCTACCTGTACTCTGGATCCTCCTGGCCCACCTGTACTCTGACCCACCTAGTCTTTTTTGGCCCACCGGTACTCTGGACCCACCTAGTCCTTTTTGGCCCTCCTGAACTCTGGACCAACCTAGTCCGTCTGGTCCTCCTGAACTCTGGACCCGCCTTTGTCCTTTTGGTCCTCCTCCTCCCTTGACCTTCCTCACCTCTGGCCTCACTGACCTTTGGTCACCTGGACTCGGGACCTACATTTTCTCCGTGTCTCTCCGGATCTCACGTCCTGCCAGAATAGCTTATTCTATTGTATTTTATCTTATTGCGTTTTATTTTATTTTACTTCAATTTTATCTGAATGTCTACTGGACTCCATACTGTCTCTGCCACTGCCGTTCTGTTCTACTCGGTTCTATAGCTTCTACCGTCCCCCTCACTGTTTCACTCTGTTCGTCAGTCCATATAGTACCTAACTTCTAATTTGCTCTGCTCCACCTCGGACTCCCTTTTGCTGCCCTCTCCTCTGTATTACGCCCTCACACCTCCCCTGCTTTCTCTGGCCGTTCTCTTATTCCCCTGTCTCTCATCATGCCGCCTCGCTCCTTTCCTATACCCATCCTCCCCACCCACGTCAAGGGCCCAAATCTCTCTGTCCCAGCTCTCACCCCCCTCGCTCCATCAACCCTGATAATCTCATCCATATCTCCCCTGTTCCTTCCCCCACTTTTTCGTGTGCCCTCTGGAACTCCAGGTCTGTCCGTAATAAACTGTCCTCCAACCATGACCTCTTCATCTCCAACTCTCTTAATCTCCTTGCCATAACCGAAACCTGGCTCACTTCTTCTGACACTGCCTCCCCTGCCGCTCTCTCCTATGGGGGCCTCTCTTTCACCCACTCCACCAGACCAGACGAGCGTCCAGGAGGTGGAGTGGGCCTCCTCCTATCCCCTAACTGCACTTTCCGGGTCATACCCACTTTACCTTCTCTCTCCTTCTCCTCCTTTGAAGTCCACTCCATTAGGCTCTTCTCCCCCATCTACCTCTGTGTCTCTGTCATCTACCATCCCCCTGGCCCTACCTCTCTTTTTCTAGACAACTTCGCCGCCTGGCTCCCCCACTATCTTTCCTCTGACCTGCCCTCCATTATACTGGGCGACTTCAACATCCCTATTGACAACTGTTCTGACCCTGCCACCATCAAACTTTTTACCCTTTCCTCCTCCCTTGGCCTCACTCAGTGGACCTCCTCCCCCACCCACTGTCTTGGTCACTCCCTCGACCTTGTCTACTCTCACCTCTGTGATCTCTCTGACTTCTCCAACACTCCCTTTCCACTCTCCGACCACCATCTCCTCTCCTTTACTCTGTCCTCCTCCCCTGCTCCCACCTTGCCTAAAGCCACCCTCACCAGGTGCAACCTTGACGCCATCGACCCCATCTCCTTCTCCTCCTCTCTTGAAACTCTCCTATCACCCCTCCCCTCTCTGGCCTGCCCTGACCAGGCGTCCTCTCTCTACAACCAATCCCTCACTACTGCCCTGGACACCGTTGCCCCGGTCTCTTCTATCCGCCGTCGTGGCCTTATTCCCCAACCCTGGCACTCCAAACTCGACCGCTCCCTTCAAAAGTGCTCTCGCACAGCCGAACGCCTCTGGAGGAAATCTCGTTCCCTGGCTGACTTCCTTCACTTCAAATTCATCCTCTCCTCTTTCTGCTCTGCCTTGTCCCTAGCTAAACAATCCTTCTTTAAGTCCCTTATCTCTTCTCAGTCCTCCAATCCCCGCCGCCTCTTTGCCACATTCAACTCCCTCCTCTGCCCCCCTCCGACTGTCCCGCCTTCCCTCTCTGCTTCTGACTTTGCCTCCTTTATCTCTTCCAAAATCAAAGCCATCAGACAGAACATCTCCTCCTCCCATCCCTCTCCCGTCACCCTCACCGCTTCAACTCCCGCTATCAACCGGCTGTGGTGCTCCTTCATCCCTACATCAAGTGAAGATGTTCGCTCCCTTTCCTCTCCACCCTCTACCTGTCCTCTTGATCCCATCCCCTCCCACCTCCTTCGCTCTCTCTCTCCTACTGCCTGCTCTTACCTCGCACACCTCTTCAACCTATCACTCTCCTCTGGCGTTGTCCCATCCTCATTCAAACACGCTCTTATCTCCCCTATCCTCAAGAAACCCAATCTTGACCCCACCTCACTTGCAAACTACCGCCCTATCTCTCTTCTCCCATATGCCTCCAAATTACTCGAGCGGATTGTCTGCAGCCGCCTCACCAGACACCCCTCTGACAACTCCCTCCTCGACCCTCTCCAATCCGGCTACCGCCCCCTCCACTCCACCGAAACAGCCCTGGCTAAAGTCACTAATGATCTCCTAACAGCCAAATCCAAGGGTCACTTCTCTATACTTATCCTCCTTGACCTCTCAGCGGCCTTCGACCACCCCCTCCTGCTGCAAACTCTTCTTTCTCTCGGCCTCTCTGGTTCTGTCCATGCCTGGTTCACCTCATATCTTGCTAACCGCTCCTTCTCTGTATCCACGTCTGGTTCTTCCTCCTCCCCCTCCCCTCTCCCTGTAGGAGTCCCTCAGGGCTCTGTTCTTGGCCCTTTACTCTTTTCACTCTATACTTCCTCCCTAGGGGCTCATGTCCTTGTTCGGTCTTCAGTATCACCTATATGCTGATGATATTCAACTCTACATCTCTTCTCCTAATCTTTCCTCCTCTCTCCTCTCTCCTGTAACTGACTGCCTCTCAGCCATCTCCTCCTGGATGTCCTCACGCTTTCTTAAAATTAACATCTCCAAAACTGAACTCATTGTCTTTCCCCCACCCAGATTCCCTTCCCACCATGACCTCTCCATTGTTGTTAACAACTACACTATCTCCTCTGTCACCCAACTCCGCTGCCTGGGAGTCACTTTTGACTACACTCTCTTTTGCCCCCCACATCCAATCCCTCGCCCAAGCCTGTCGCTTCCAACTCCGTAACATTGCCCGCATCCGTCCCTTCCTCTCTCAAGATGCCACCAGAACTATCATCCATGCTCTCATCATCTCCCGCCTCGACTACTGCAACCTCCTCCTTACTGTCCTCCACTGCTCCCACCTCGCCCCCCTCCGCTCTATACTCAATGCGGCTGCGAGACTCATCTTCCTCTCACGCCGCTCCTCCTCTGCCTACCCTCTCTGTCTTGCCTTACACTGGCTCCCCTTCCCCTATAGAATCCTTTTCAAACTCCTCACCAACACTTACAAGGCTCTCTCCCAGTCTACTGCCCCTTATATCTCTAACCTCCTCTCCATTCAGCCAATGATCGCCGACTCTCCTCCACACTGATCACCTCTTCCCACTCTAGAATCCAAGACTTGTCCCGCGCTGCCCCCCTTCACTGGAACGACCTCCCTCGCTCCATCCGTCTCTCTCCCAACCTGTGCTCCTTCAAACGGGCACTTAAAACTCACCTGTTCCTTAAGACCTACCAACCATCCACTTAACCTCTCATCTCTTCTGTTTCTCCCCTGGCCCCATTTTTTCTCTCCCCTTTGCTTCACTGGCTCCCTTCTGTGCCTGATTTTGTTCATCCTCCCTTAGGATGTAAGCTCGTATGAGCAGGGCCCTCTTTCCTCCTGTCTCCATACCTGTTCTTCCGCTCCATCTCTACTGTATTTGCCTGCCCGGAGTTTCTGAAGTATTGGTATTTTATGTTTAATGTTCTGTACTGTTTTACCCTGTATGGTCTACTGTTTGTACTGTGTACGGCGCTGCGGAAACCATGTGGCGCCTTACAAATAAACGATAATAATATGTACTGTTGAAGTCGTATAATTGGATGAACGAAAGTATATTGGTTTAATATTGTTAAGCCATGCAAATGCGATCCGTACGCCACGTATTACGTGGCGTGGTGCGTTCGCACGGTAAAATACGCACGCACACACTCGCATTACAACATTTAGTTATTTATATAATTTCATATTGGTTCTGTTACACTGTAATTCAGGAGCAGATAGTATTCGATTATTAATATATATATATATATATATATATATATATATATATACACATATATAGATTATATGTACATTGTAGTGTTATTAAAGATTTAGGTTATATGAAAGGTGTCATGCCTGATATCATATTGAAGCCCTAATCAGCAGCAGCTGTCCGATGCAGTCGGCGAAGAGCTCGCACATTGCATACTTTAGTTATTGATATTAGAGAGTAAACCTTTGTATGATGCTGGCTATGAAAGGAGCAGACCCCCTGGAGAGAAGACCCCCACCTTTGGATTCCTTAGATTGAATCAACCTATTACCTGTCATGCCTGGACCCACCCAACGTCTGGACCTATAGAAACAATCTACGTCATCTCTATTGTTCAAGTGTAACACTGTACTGTATATAATATAGCTGCACACCATTTGGCTCTCAGTCAACTCTGACCACAGTTATCTAAACAGATACACTGTTCCATTGGGACCCATGGAAGCGCAGCGATTGCAGCGGTATGTATGTATGTAACTTTTGGTATTGGCTGTGCTGTACTGTATCATAATATAATAATGTATTGAATTGTTGACTATTTACATCTGTTAAAATAAATCACTTTGTGCTTTGGACACACATACAATTGATTGGGCAATGCTTATTTTAAAACAATAGAATTACTTTAATAGTATGTATGTATGTATGTATGTATGTATGTATGTATGTATGTATGTATGTATATAGGTGCCAGTATATAAATGTATGTATGTATGTATGTATGAAGGTGCCAGTATATGAATGAATGTATGTATGTATGTATGTATGTATGTATGTATGTGAGAAGGTGCCAGTATATGAATGTATGTATGTATGTATGTATGAAGGGGCCAGTATATGAATGAATGTATGTATGTATGTATGTATGTATGTATGTATGTATGTATGTATGTATGTATGTATGTGAGAAGGGGCCAGTATATGAATGAATGTATATGTATGTATGTATGTATATATGTATGTATGTATGTATGTATGTATGTATGTATGAAGGGGCCAGTGTATGTATGTATGTATGTATGTATGTATGTGAGTGAGAAGGGGCCAGTGTATGTATGTATGTATGTATGTATGTATGTAGGGGCCAGTATATGAATGAATGTATGTATGTATGTATGTATGTATGTATGTATGTATGTATGTATGAAGGGGCCAGTATATGAATGTATGTATGTATGTATGTATGTATGTATGTATGTATGTATGTATGTATGTATGAAGGGGCCAGTATATGAATGTATGTATGTATGTATGTATGTATGTATGTATGTATGTATGTATGTGAGAAGGGGCCAGTATATGAATGAATGTATATGTATGTATGTATGTATGTATGTATATATATATGTATGTATGTATGTATGAAGGGGCCAGTATATATATGAATGAATGTATGTATGTATGTATGTATGTATGTATGTATGTATGTATGTATGGTGGCAAAAGCCCGCTACTGCAGAAGCACACGCGAACAACTTCTTTCTTATATGTAGTTTTATTGTCAGGATAGTAAATGTTTTGACACCGTACAGATTTCACATCATTTCGTGGAGACCCTAAACGCTAGCTAGACATAGCTCAGCTCTCTCAAGACCAGCCAGCTTCCCCAGCGTTGATCTCTCTGAACAAATGGCACAAACAAGCTTTTATACATGTTACTCCTCCCCCAGCCTTAGCTTGATGGACAGGTGACACACCCACCTTCTCTTGAAAAGAAAACACCCATCAGTGGCTCTGTTTGCCCAGAGGAAATCATGTAAGTTAACAAACTTTAAACTACACATACGTTTTTTACCTGGTTTAATCTCAACCTAGGTGCATAACTGTGCCAATATTTTATTCTGTTTGTATACTTTCTCTGCCTCTTGTCAGAAAAATGCCTCCCTTTGTTACAGTATGTATGTATGTATGTATGTATGTATGTATGTATGTATGTATGTATGTGAGAAGGGGCCAGTATATGAGTGTAGTGTGTGTGAGAGGGAGGGGGGGTCTTAATATAATGTGGGGGGTAGGCTATTAATTTAATTGAGGAGTGCAGGTGGGGGCTAATTATTGGGTGCAATTTTATTTGTGGGGTAATGGTGGGGCTATTTAATTTAATAGTGGGTCCTATGAATTTAAGATGGAGTAATTGGACCTTTAATTTAATGCTGGTGTGTTTTGGGAGCTATTTATTGATTGTGGGCTGTTTGTGGAAAATTAGATCTATTTATTAATATGTTATTATGTTTTATTTAATGCCTGTGATTGTTGTGGGAAATGGTTATATTTGTTAAATGTAAATGCTATTTAAATTATTGCTGGGGCTGTTTGGAGGGAGGGAAATAGGTTTATATATTAAATGTGTTTGCTATCTAATGTTAGGGTTGGTTGGAAAGAAAGATCTATTTAGCAAATGTAAATATTATTTTAATGTTGTGGCTGGAGGGAGGCCTAATTATAAAACGTGAGTGCTATTGATTTAACACTGGGACTGGTTGGAGTTTTCTAAAATTTATGTACCCATTTTTTTTTCCAAATAGGGCTTCTAAGGATCCAGACAAGCAGCAACTGAGCTGAAGACACCAGCAGCCACAAGTGGTGACAGTGACAAGAACAGGTAGGAGAGAGCATCTGCCAACTGTCCTGAATCTGGTGGGACAGTCCCAAATTTGGGTGACTGTTTCGCTTAGTACAGTTGGCAGGTATGTCCCGCTTCACTGTGTACTTGTCTAAAATGATAACCATGTGACATCATAGGGGGTTACCCCAGAGCCTTAATCCAGCTCTAGGCCAGGACAATATAAAAACAAGCCCTTTTGCTGGCAAAAACAGGCTTTTTACATTTTGATAATTCACATTAAATCCCATTATAATTAGCCAGGTGTGTAAAAAAAATAAAGAAAAACATATATATATATATATATGGGCCAGTGCTGTGTGCTTGCCCCCCGGGCTAAAGTCTGCCAGCCCTCCCCTGTGTATTTGAATAAAATGTCATCACTGTCCGTTAGTGTAATGGGCAAGCATCCAAATATTTTTGTGCAAACTGTGTGCGCGCGCGTGTATAAGAAGAGAGAGAGACTGTGTAAACTGCAGTAATATAAGTAAATACATGTTACAATACTTTCAATATAAATAAAGACAAATTTTGGAGATTTGAATGATGTATACATTTGAATCTGTATCGCCATTTGTGCTACTTAACACAAATAAAATAAAATCTCTCTGGAAAATACTTACTGTGTGGCTTTGACAATATCCCATGTACTGTAGTCATCCATGTGGCTTTTACGTCCAATGGATTCAGTGCTGTACCCATGATTAAAATGGCCCTGAGTCTTGATTTCCTATAAAGAGATATCACATATTACATAGCATACAGACATTCAGACTTTGATGAAATTTTTTCAGTCACAATAAGTAACAACATGTATTGCTTTGCAACTGTACACATGCGAGTACAAGTTCAACAACCACTTTTGAACTAACTTATTGGTTTATGGACTTGTAGTACAGTGCACAAACACAAATTAAGTATTTATTATATGAACTAGAATCTGTGTGTGTGGAGATTCTGTAGCTAAAAGTGGTGGCAAACTGTAAAAGGTGGTAACACGAACAATAAAAAATTTGAACCAGGCCTAGATCACAGAACGTTCCATCATTGGACCTCACACAATCTACGCTTTGCCTGGGATCTAGCCCCAATGAGGGTGTTCCCTACGTTTTCAGAATTGCAGAAAAGACTAGGATTGCCGTGAATATTTTTTTATCAATATCTGCAGCTTAGGCATTTTTATGGTTCCCTAAGAACTCCTCCCCCTTCAAATCACTGCTCGGCCTTAGAATCTCTATGTCGTTCATCTACCATTACTAGAGGTTTAATATCCACTGTTTACCAGCTGATTAATAGTTTTGGTCAGCCGGATAAAGAGCCGCACGAGTTGGCTTGGGAGCGGGACGCTGGGGAGACCCCGACACCAAAAGAATGGTCAAAGATTAGAACTAATGTAGCTAAGACATCAATTTCGGTGAGGATAAAGGAAAATTCATGTAAAATTTATTACAGGTGGTATTTAGTCCCCTCCCGTCTACATGCTATCTTTCCTGCTTCCAGTGATCAATGTTGGAGGAGTTGCGGACTGCGGGGTACCCTGTTGCACGTTTGGTGGAGTTGCCCTAGACTGCGGTCTTACTGGCAGCAAATTCATAAGCTAATTAAATCTGTGACACAGTCCCTGACGTCACCCGACCCACACAAAAACTCATTGGACATATGCTGAATGCAGCTAAATGTTTGATTGCAGCTCACTGGAAAAATACTGCCCCCCCCCCCCCCCCTCCTCGCTCTCAGCTACCATTAGCAAAATTTGGTCAATTTACAGAATGGAAAGCATTACAGCTGTTCTTAAAGATAAACCAGAAAATTTCCAAAATACATGGTCTCCATGGACGAACCATTTCAATGCTGAACCCCCGTTTAACAACCATCCGACGCTCACCCGCTCCCATAAACTATGATTACTGGAGACTTGGAACGTCTTACACTTTTAAATGGTAGTCATAGACAGTTTGATTATACCTCCTTATTGCCAAGTATGTCACTATTTTTCCTCTTCGCCATCTGATACAGAGAATAATGGGTGATAAACTCTTCTTCCCCCCCCCTCTTTTTCTTCCCCAAATCCCCCTTCCCCCATTGTTTGTCTTCCCCCTTCCCCCCAAAACAACAAAAATAAGAAAAACAACATTTTCGGTTCTTTACAGTAACATGCTAATTTACTATGTACTGTTGTGAGTTTTCTTTAATATGCATTTCTGTTACTTAAAGTGAAATGTTTCACAAATATGTTATATGATGTCTCACTTTCACACTTATGTTGTTTTGAAAAACTTTTAATAAAAATTTACCTTTCAAAAAAAAAAAAAAAAAAAAAGGTGGTAACACAGATTTCAAACAGCAATATTTTACCAAATTCAAACTTTCTAATATTTTAACAATCACAATTTCAACAAATAAACCCCCATCTCCGATCCACATTACCACAGAGACAATCTCGTGAGGCCACGCCCACTTCGGGGTCTGTGACTAGGGACAGACCTGTCTGTAGTATTGGGAATGCTAGAAAGTAACACTAATCAATAAGTTACTAAAGTATGTGAAACATTATGTTACTCAGACTACTATCAACGACATTGTTGCCTTAACAAACACTACAAAGTGCTGTATATTGTCTGGAACCTCATCAAAAAATGTGTGGTAATAAGGGAAACGAGAAGTCAATGCATTTTCTCAATCGTTTCAATATTCTCCTGGGTCTCATGCCAGCAGCTCACAAAGACAACTCCGACATAACATATACAAGAGGAAGTTAACCTGCAAAATGGATTTAGACCAGAGAGAAGCATAACATCCATAAGTGATGTATGCTCCAGCCATGTCCGCTCCTCCTGTCACGCAGGATCCCGCCTCTCCGCTCCAGAAAGCAGATCACGCCCGTATGGACACCCGTCAGGCTCACTCATGCGGCACCTTAGCTATAATACCGCAGGGGCGTTAGAAGTAGTTATTATGCCTTTATATACCAAGCATAGTAACTATAGCGTCAGTTATTTATGACGCAAACAATGATAAAGAGGAAGTGGGAAGCTCCACCGCTGTGGCTGCCTCTCACTATGTACAGTACACAGGTGACACCTGAATCATGCACTCAGAATAAGATGGACTAGTTCCCAACGTAGACGGAGGGGGAGAGAGACTGTACAAATGTTTGACGTTAAAATGGATCATCCTCACTGCTAACTTCAGTTATTCAATGCTTGTTACGATTAGCTAACCGGAGTACAAGATACACTCTATGCAGATTGCAATATAAAAGAAAGTGCGATGATTCATATTAAAGCCGAGTTATTTATTATAAATTCTCGGCCAGCCAGATAAATATTACAATCCCAAAAAAATGTAACAGAAGGGGTTGAAAACAAAATCACTGCAAGTTTACGTTTTAGGTGTCAATTTATTTATTCATTTATTTTTTGGAGTGGCCATGTGATCAGACTCATAACTGGATCCCTTGTAGAGCATTCATTTGATTTCTCACATAGCTTTGGGAGTGCCTCATGGTACAAGTAGTTATTTTTCTCCATGTGGAAATACAGAGTACATAGTGCAAGATGACAAGTGGGGGTACTTAACTACTTCATTTAGATTCAGTGCTGGACATGATTTGTTTAGACTTGTCATTATTTGCATTTCCAAGATGATACACATCTTTTAAATCAGATGCTAAATGCAATAAATATAATCATACAAAACAAAGAGTTGATAATTTTTTTGACTAGCTAACCTGGGATAGAGGCTGATATGACGACCTGAATGCCGATTGGCTGTAATACAATTCATATTAGAAACTTTATGATACAATAACAGGTTGATTAAAGGGAAGGAATGGAAAAGATGCGATAAAATAAACAAAACTATGATGTTTTAGGGCAGATTCAATTGCCGGCGTTGTGGCGCGCGGCTATAACTGCAATTTATCCGGCTGCTTGTATTGCCGGCAATTACATGGGTGTGAGGATCAGAGATTTCAACCCAAACATTGACAAGAGGGATCCCCGTGGACGTTCCGGAGACACCTCACACAGAATTGAATCTCCCCCTACTTAAATTAAAAGTGGGTGAAACAACCACCATGATTTATTATGCTACAGACTAGGGGCTAGATTTACTAAGCTGCGGGTTTGAGAAAGTGAGGATGTTGCCTATGGCAACCAATCAGATTCTAGCTGTCATTTTGTAGAAGGTACTAAATAAATGAAAGCTAGAATCTGATTGGTTGCTATAGGCAACATCCCCACTTTTTCAAACCCGCAGCTTAGTAAATCTAGCCCTAGGTCTACATTGATGATTTCAGCTATACAAGAGGCAAGTAAAAGGATCTTTTTCAAATTTGTTGTGCCCAAATTGGTCTAGAACTGGCAGTTTGACCCCTCAGGATGAGTGACCAAACTACCTCCAGCCTGATTAGTGTAGTTAAAGATGACTACACACACAGCACAACAGTGCTCATGTTCCAAATGGATGAGTCTAAAATAGAAAGTTTGGCTTAAATAAGAAAGGTTATGTTTGGATAAAATGCAGCACTGTATTCTGACATAAAAACCTCATCCCAACCGAAAAAAACACCTTGGTGCCAGGGTCATAGTTTGGGGCTGTTTTTCTGCCACAAGACCAAATCTGGACTGTACCAGCAAATTCAGGAGAATGTCAGGGTATCTGTATGTGAACTTAAACTCAAAAGAAGGTGGGTCTTACAGCAAGACAATAAACCTCAATGCACAAGTCTACAAAAAAATAATTGAATCAGAAAAAAAAAAAAAAAATCACGTTTTGGAATGACAGATTCAAAAGTCAGACCTTAATACAATTGAAGTGTTGTGGCAGGCCCTGAAGCGGGGTGTTCATGCAATAGTACCCACCAAATTCCATTAGTTCAAGCAGTTCTGTAAGGAGGAATGGGCCAAGATACAAGACTGATCAACAACTACCGTAAACATTTTATTGAAGTCATTGCTGGTTAAGGGTGTGAGACGGGTTGCTGAAAGTATAAGTTCAAACTTTTTCTGACAGACATTTAATCAATGAATAAAAAAAGTATATCCTCGTGGTAGATGATGATCTGAATATAAATAGATATATATATATATATATATATATATATATATATATATATATGTATCTTGTATAGCCTATATATGTATAAGCTAGATATTTTTTTCTTGCTCACATATTTCTGGTTAGAACAATTAATCAGTACAGATTAAAAAACATGTATTTTGAGAGTTAGAGGTACAGTTGAAAGTTCAACCACAAATGTAATTAAAACCGGAAACAAGCATGGGGCCCACACAATGAAAGCATACTTAGATACCCCTTAGAACATACTCAAGCATAACATATAGACAAAGTGTCATGTGACACGTAGTGTTGCTGGCAGAAGGCTAGCCATAGAGGACCACTGATATGGTCCAAATGTAGCGTATGGGTATTTCACTGTACATTAGCAAAGTAAGTGGATCATCTCATAATAAATTCAAATATACAGAACATTTATACTGTATGATTTACTAAACATTCATATAAAATCAGCAATACATAACCCTATTTAAGCAGAGGTGAAGAAATGGTGACGAGAATACAGTCTGCTATTCACTTGGAACTTGTGCCTCAAGAATATTTCTCAATGAAATGTCTCATACCGCTTCCTAGTGAATTAATAAACTGCAATTCCATGCATTTCAAAATGGTTGCCTGGTAACAGGTGCAAATAGAATAGATTACCCATTTATGCATCTGACCAATGTAGTAGTAGTAGTAGTATTCAGAGAGTTCTGAAATGACCCTAATAGAATGTTTACTCTTACCTTGGAGGAAAGGAATGCTAAAAGTCTTATATTTGTATATAGAGAGATTTGCTAAGCTTTAGCGTAAATTGTTTCACAATTGTTTTTAATAACACAAATGCATTTTTATATGCCAAATTCTAGATTGAAAGTTCTTGGCAGACCAAAACAGATGTGCTAAACTGCCTTCATTAGTAATCCATCACTAAAGTGTGTCAAATTTAAGTACCACACAAAAGCAAAAAGATACCTAGGGTATTTATGCCACCAGTCTGTGAATGGAGTCAAAAATGCAGGAATAGTCAGGGTAAAAACAAGGGTTGCTATATTGAAAGAGAGAAATGGAATTCCAGACCTAAATAACTGCATTTGCTCTGTATTTACTATTACTATTGAAAATTCAAGAAAATGGGTCCATATGTTACACATCCAAGAATTTTAAAAGAACCAACAGTGTTTGCACAGTCATAAACCAACTGCCGCTGACAGACGTAATTCCAGGTGATTGGAGAGGACATATGTAATTCCCCAAGAAAAAGGAACAGGGTATAAATATTATAACTATAGACAAACGAGTCTCACCTCAGTAGTAGGGAAATTAATGGAAGGCAATCATGTTTAAAAGTATTGTTGATTATTTAGAGGCAAACAAATTACAAGATCCATGGCAACACAATTTGTTTCTGGTTACCATGTCAAACAAATATAATGGACCTCTTTTTGTCAAGGTAACCAAAGCAAGAATTCAGAATGAATCAGTCAATGTGGATTACTTAGATTGTATCATGGCATTTTATATGTTATCCAACAATAAATTAATTCAGAAACTGAAAATCCATGGATTTGACTCAAAGATAGTGGAATGGATTACGATAGTGGAATGGATTACGATAGTGGAATGGATTACGATAGTGGAATGGATTACGATAGTGGAATGGATTACGATAGTGGAATGGATTACGATAGTGGAATGGATTACGATAGTGGAATGGATTACGATAGTGGAATGGATTAGGACCCCCAGGATCTCCTTTGATTACCAGGTCCTTCTTTGAAGGTTATAATGCCACTTTGCCGGTCACTAATAAGACCACACTTCAAGTATGATGTACAGTACTGGAAACCCCATCTTCAAAAAGTACGTATGTGTTAATAAGTTCTTACAGCGCTCAATTCAGCTGCAGCTCAGATTATAGAAATCACACACCAATTTCAAAAGAATAACTTAAAATATGTAATATGGAAAAATATTCCGGCACTATTGGTTTTCCCAATAAAGTGAATAAAAAATATAATATATAAATACTTAAACCATTACTAAAACATACCAAAAAATTGTGCATGGATCGAACAACAAAACTTTACCAGGTAATGTACGGACAACTTACAAGGGAGAAGGGACAGAGATTAACATGGCAAATATCAAATGTATTGAGAGTTTATGAAAGCATTGTGTAAAATCAATAAAATAAAAACCAATAAGAGGACTGTTCTTTAGAGAAAGGGCAATGGATCCATGAAATTGCTTTCTGATCAGATATGGTAAGAACTCATACAGCAAGAATCCAAGCATTTGCTGTTGCTAAGACATAGTGGCCAATTCAATTTGGCTGTATTATTCTAGGAAAAATGCGGCCTGTGGACTATTATTATTAGTACAGTAATTTTAATGCTGATTTTTGCTTGCATCTCTCGGGGCCCCGAGTAAAAACCTGGGTTAAAATTACTGTATTACAGGTAATAGTACTGGCGCCACGTTAATCGTGGACTAATGTGGCCGAATTAAATCTGCTCCATAGTGTAATTTTTGGGGGATAGCCGCATATTTAAAGATTGTGTCAATTTATTACTGCTGTTGTCCCTTTCTCTTTGAATGCAAAAATCAGTCCCCATAGGCTTCTATGGGGACTGCTATTTTGGGCAATTTAACAAGTTCACTTGTGCCCGATGGCTTACACCAACTGAAGCCTATAGGGAGAGCATTGCGGTAGAGGGAACTTCATATCACTCACAGCATCTTACCTGCTCTCCCCTTCAGTTACTATCTCAAAGGTGGCCACCTTGTGATACTGACCATAGAGGACATAGGTGTTCGCAGTAGTTTTTCGCGATCTTTCATTCCTTATTGCGATAAGGAATGAAAATGATAGTGTTTAAAAAGCGGTGCTTGTTCAATATGCCATATAGATAGAAAGTATTAAGAAAAATACCCGAAACATTCCAAAACAAAACATTCCACACAGAATATCACATTAGACTTTTTTGGGATCAAATGTTGTTGATCTGGCAAGATTATTTGCAAAACATTTTTATATCCTGAGTGCGTGCTTGCAATCAGTGCACCTCAGAAAAAAGGGTTGATGACATTGGGAGGGATTAGCACTGTGAAACTTTTTCCCCCCACACACCTGGTGTACTTTATAAACCTCTTTTGGGAAAAAGCACAAGGTGTTCTTTTAGGTTCAATATAAAAACTATTAAAAATGCAGGGCTGTTTATTCCTACTTCACCTTATTATTGTTTTCTTGGGAAACAGTATTTATATAGGTCTATAACATTTAAAAAAATAATCAATAGCAAGTGCAATGAGGTGCAACATGAATTTTCATTGTATGATCAGTTGCTGTTTTACCAAATGCAACTTTTCAATCACTTAACCCACACATTAAAAGGTATATGCAGCAATTACATTTCTGTTTATCTATGAATATGAAAGTAATTGCAATTTATCCCAGCATTTGCCTATTAGAAACATGTATCCTCTAAAAATTCTGTAGCTAAAAGATTCTCCAAATGTAAAAACATAAAAAAACAAAAACAAAACTCTCTTCCCCAATCAGTTTATGACCCTCCATAATTGTAGTTAATGTTTTACTTCCATTCAACTAGCTGGCAATTCCAGCAATGATCTAAATGTGGCAGACACTGCTGAACTCAATATTCCTAACCTGCATGCAAAAGCATTTAAGGGGTGCTAAGGGGTCTATGCATTAAACTGCGATCAGCCATTTAAATTGCATCAAAGGTATTTGGCAATTTCTCCTGCCATAACCCACTTACCATTTCTTAATGCAATCCCCATAAATTAATATGGGGACTGCACAGTTCTGCAATGCGTGAAGCTTTTAAAAGTTCTGCATTTCACAGAAAGGTAACGCCATCTCAGGATGGCATTACCTGTCAGTGTCTATGGGATCCAGCTGAAGCCTCTCAGGCTTCGCTGGATCCCTCACTGTGGAAATGCTATGCACATAGCATATCATCCTTTCACCGGCAGCGCTAGGTTGCCGGTAAATAGGAAAAACAGATCGCACCAGAGGGGTCGCTTCCGGAGTAACCACAGTATGGTGCATTTCAGCTGTGCTTAAATATGCATCGCTGCGATTTGCAGTGATGCATATTTACTGGCATCGCATTATACTAATGCATAGCCCCCTAAATGTGATGGGCACAAATATTGATATGTTCCACTATCACAAAGCAAAACACACTGTAGAATGGAGGTCAGCAGATCTTTGCTGGAAATGCTGATAAGGTAAGTGGAAATAATAATAATAATAAAATAGCATTCAAGGGGGTCTGTAATCAAGTAGAATAAGTGAAGTGAGTAATTTTCTCTATCCAAGTAAACAAACTTGGGATGTTATGTCTGCCTTTTCTTTTGACTAGTACCAATTCCTCCAGGCATGACCACTGAACAAATTATATTATAACATGTCCGCAACATCAGATCAACTCTTGCCAGAAGGTCATGTTTCCCAAGCTGTTGTATTGTGAGAGGTTTCATTTTTCATGAAAACGATCAGAGATAAGAAATTATGGGATAAAAACAAAACAGTACAATCGCATGACCTGCACACAGGCTTCATAAAACTATTCTAGAAGACAGACAACAGCCTAAAACATAAATATTATATGCGTCTTAATACTGTATTTATATTAAGCACAAAAATAGAATATGGTCACTGTGCATTCATGATTTGTAATGTCTGCACCCACAATTTGCAACTTCAATCCTCAAGAATACATTTAACCACAGCTCTTTGAACTACCCAAAAAAACCACATATGACTACCACAAAACAAGTATATAACTAATGTACAAACAAACATTCTGAAAAGTCTAAATTTTTCAAACATCCAAAAGTAAAACCTAATATAGTAGACAAAGTCAAAATATTTTTCAGGTTTAGTTCTAGTTTGTTAATCATTCAAATTAGTTCTAATGAAACATTTATACGTAGGAATGCTTTTCTATTGTAAACAACAAACGTATAGAAACAGAGTGATTGGTTTTATTTTGCAATAGTAAATTAGTGCTGTATATTATCTAATGTAAAACATAATACCGATGGTAATACATAATATATATATATATATATATATATATATATATATATATATATATATATATATATATATATATATATACATATACACATACACACACACAAATACACACATTAAAGTAATGTAAAAAGGTTAGTTGATTCCACCCGGCTCCTGTGATTGTATACCTAATCTGAATTGATAAACAAAAGCAAACAAATAAGGATGCTGGTGTTATTAAAAAAAAATAAACATCTAAAAAGGATGTTTTTTTGTTAGACTTTACAAGACCACATTGATTACTCCTGCTATCTATGTTTCTTACATATGCAGTTATTAATTATCCCACCATGAGCATGATTAGAAAACTAAACTTCAAGTAGATACAAAATAATTTATTACAATATTTAAGGACTTTGTAGGAAAGTTATTAAAAATATATCCATCCATGTAGTGTCAAACTGCATTTTATGTACTATATTCTGAACATAAAATTGTCTGATGAACGACAGCAAACGTTTCCAAAGACACAACCCAGAAGCTCCTCCTCCAAAGGGAAGTGATTATATTCCATGTCCCTTTCAGAGGACTCCATGTACACCTGCTCTTTTGAATGGTCACACACACTATTGTATAATGAACTCATGACAATGCAACAGAACACCACACACTTTAATCTGGTATTGCAAGAAGCCATTGGAATCTGTTTATGAACCCAACAGTTAGTTCCCTGTCCTACACATATTACTGTTAATACACTGTTTACTAAATATAATGCATGATATATAGCATTGTGTTTTGCTGTGTAAACGTCCCCCTTCTACGTACATAGGGATGCCCCTTTTCTCTTAGTTTAGAGGCAGATGGTGAAGACAGAATCACAGTGCCATCCGAGTGATGGATGGGCAGCAATAAGGATGGGGGGGGGGGGAGCTGAGGAAATGGTGGAAACAGCAGCTACCTCCCATGTTTACACTTTCCCTGTCATCCACACTGAATAAGCCCTTTGCCCACAAGAAGCTTCCCCATGTCAGCTATGATGATCAGCAATCCCCGGGAGACGGAGGCCTTCTCCGAGAGTATCACTAGGACAGCAGGGAGCCGCCGCCTGGGCCAGAGGGTGCAGTAGATGGGGGAGAGGACGGCGGGCACCCTGGTGGAGGGAGGCACGGAATGGCACAGCAATGTTTCGGGAAGAGAAGCGACACACACGGTGTCCCAGGGTCACTACAGGCCGCGATGCTGTCCCTGCACCTCCCCGAGCATCCTCAGTACCAGCTAGCACACCATCCCTCTTCTAGGACAGGGACTGGCCCGGCGTCCCGCACACCCTGCCCGGCATCTCCGCAGCCGGCTGACAGAGCGGACTCACCTCTGGGTGCAGGATAGGGACGCAGCCAGCGTCTTTCTCATATTCCTCCATAGTGTCAGCCATCTTGGTGTTAATAGCCCAGCTGCATGCTGGGTAATGAACAGCCGGGGAGGGAGAGGCTGCTGCCCTGACACCAAGGATGAGGGTTCAGCAGCATCACCTAGTCCTGCTCAGAGACTACATGTCACCCTGTCAGTACCGAATCCTATAGAGGACTGGAAATAACTAACAGTTTACTTGCGGATTATCTCCGCAAGTAAACTGTGGTAGGGCAAACTCTGTGCAACAATATATAATACCTTAAATATAAGTAGACGTCACCATTCAGCACGGTGGACAAGGTGGGAAAAGGTGTTATTATTTATCCTCCTTCACCTGTCAATGGTGTAGAATTAATTTGAGATGCTAAACTTCCTTATTGCGCATATATTAAAGCTAAAGACACCACCTAAACTACAATATTAACAGCTGGAGTTATTTTAAACTTTAACAAAGATAATTTTATTGGTACAATGGTGTTATTGTGTTACAATTGCCAAGTTAATGTTTATATACGTATAACCATACTAATGTCTTAATTCTCATATTAGTTTATTTAGATCACATACTTTTTAATATTAATATAAAGGTTGATAAGCCACATATATAATATAAAAATAGTGCCATGATGCAATTGTAAAAATATCTGATATATAATAAAAATTAAGGATGATATCTATAATGGCTTATCAACCATTATGTTAATATTAGAAAAGTATGTGATCTAAATAAACTAATATGAGAATCAAGACCATAGTATGGTTATACGTATATAAACATCAACTATATATATATATATATATATATATATATATATATACACATATATATATATATATATATATATATATATATATATATATATATATATTATACCTAGCGGCTGTAATTCTTTGATTATGAGGCTGGAGCTCTTGCTGTCAAGAGCTGGTAAGTGACGTTTTGTATAATAGTTCATTACTCTTTGAGTCCAAGTAGGTGCTTCTTATCTGCCTCCAGTTGTGAGTGTGAAAAATGCAGTGTGTGCCAATATAGAGTAAGTTATATAAAATCAATAATAATAGGCACTTAGTTTTAAGACAGTAGCTCCTAGTGTGTTGTGACTTCACTTGTAACTGGTCTCCGAGGGGAGGTTGGAAGACTATTTCTTCCTCCTTTCTGGTGTGCTTTATGGAGCCTCTTTTTTTCTGTGTGTTTCACTCTTACCCGTACATCACCAATGCCTGTACAGATGTCCAAAGCTCCCAAAAAGGTCAGGAACGTGTTTTGTCCTGTACTTCACCCAGAAGTCCCGATCACTGAGCTAATTGCTTTTTTGCTGCTCAACTATATGAATTATTAATTTGATGTATCTAATAACTACATTGTGAATTGCGGTATACCTCTGTTCCTATTTCTAGCCTATATGTCCTCACATTGAATAAATGTTTTGTTCATTTTATTTATTTCCTAACTATATAACTATGATTGCACTTAATGAAAAGTGCACAATTACCTTTATCCTTCTGAAAAAACTGCTTGTCAAGCGGTGAAACAAAAGGCTTAAAGGATTTGCACATATTGGGACAACACAAATTACCTAGAGTTCTGCTACCTGTGACGAATCCAGGACCTCCAGAATCCAAGTAACCTGCAGTCCTGACACCCGTGACTCGCCTTGTGCCTCCCAAGTAACCTAAGGCTCTGACACCTGTGACTCACCCGGTGCCTCCAGAGTAAACCTAGTATCTGGACAACTGTGGTTCTCCGGCTTCTCAGAACTGCCCCTTCATCTTTGGCTTCCTGAGTAATCCTTGCTATAACTGCCATACTCTGCTGACTTAGATTTGATGCCTTACTATGTATTGCATCCCTTACCTGTGACACCAGTGTTAAATAAAAACCACTTCATTCCACTTGTACTCTCTTAGTGGTTTTTATAATAGGAATCCTGACAATCTCCCTCCACAGTCTCTCCTTATTGCAACCGTACAATTACACAGGAAGCTGCACAAAAATTTGAGTCACTAATGGCTGTGTCACTCACCAGACCGTGAGTATCTCTGCGCTGGTGCGTGGTTCTCTAGCTTTCCTGCCGGCGCCTGTCCTGAGCCGCGGCCGTCCGCCATCTTGATGGACTGCGCATGCGCAGCCTCCAAGAACTCTTATGACCTTTGCTTTTAATCTAATTGGTGGATCAGGCACCTCTCCCTATTTAAGGCACCTGTGCTCATTACATTGTTGCCTGATCTTGAGTCTCATTCCCTGTGAGTCTGAAGGTGTCTCCTGTGTCCTGCTCGTGTTTTCAGTTCCCTGCTGATTACCTGCTCTACTCATCGGTGGTTCCCATACACGCTACTGACTCCTGTGTCCTGCTCGTGTCTTCAGCTTCCTGCTGATTACCTGCTCTACTCATCGGTGGATCTCATACCCGCTACTGACTTCTGTATCCTGTTCGTGTCCTCAGCTGTCTGCTGGATTACCTGCTCCGCTCATCAGTGGTTCTCATACCCGCTACTGACTCTTTTATCCTGCTCGTGTCCTCAGCTGTCTGTTGGATTACCTGCTCTGCTCTCCTGCGGTTCCCATACCCGCTTCAGCCGTTCAGCGCTCCTGCTGTGCCTGCATATCCTCGTGGACAAGCTTCTCTACTCATCAGCGGTATGCTTACTTGCTATTGACTTTCAACTGTTACCTTGCATATCCGCTTAGGACAAGCTTCCCTACTCAGCAGCGGTATCCATACCCGCTATAGACTATTAGCTATAACGCTGCATATCTGTTTGGAGCAAGTTCCTCTGTGCTCTCATTGTATTCATACAATTATTGACTCTATTCATTCCTCCACTTATCCTCACCTGGACAAGTCCTCACCTCCTCGCAGTGGTACAACTTGCTGTCCGCAGACCACTGACGCCTCCTCTACCTACCTGCACCTGGACAAGTCTTCTCATCACAGCAGTGGTACAACCACTGACTTCCCGCTACCTACCTGCACCTGGACAAGTCTTCTCATCACAGCAGTGGTACAACCACTGACTTCCCGCTACCTACCTGCACCTGGACAAGTCTTCTCATCACAGCAGTGGTACAACTTGCTGAATGCAGACCACTGACTTCCCGCTACCAACCTGCACCTGGACAAGTCTTCCCTTCACAGCAGTGGTACAACTTGCTGAGCGCAGACCACTGACTCTCCCATTACCTTCCTTCACCTGCTCACGTCCACCCGGCTCTCCGTGGTTGAAATCTGCCTTCCACTATAGCTGCAAGTCGCTGACTCATCTACCAGTATAGCTGCAAGTCACTGACTATCATCAATTCCATTGGCATCCTCTCTCCATCTGCTGTTATATACCGTATTTCCCCATGTATAGGACGCTCCACTGCATAAGACGCACCTATATAAATCATGTGAAAAAATTGAGGATAAACATTATCCTCAATTTTTTCACAGAGTATTTGTGCAGCTTATACAGAGGAGAGACAACGCTATAGTGAATTCTGACTTACCCTGTCAGATGTTTCCTCTGTCCGGTAAAGTCTTCTGTCTTCTCTCTGTCTGATCCTGATGCTGGAAACCCGATTAAGGTCCTCTCTGCGATGTCTGGATATCCTTTCAGGACCTTGACAATCCTTTCAGGAGAATGCCTTTCAGGACCTTGTCAAGGTACTGAAAGGACATCCGGACATTGCAGAGAGGACCTTAATCGAGTTTCCAGCATCAGGATCAGAAAGAGAGAAGACTTTACCGGACAGAGGAGTCATCTGACAGGGTAAGTGCTACTACCCCTGTATAAGACACACTCAGTTATTAGACCCAAAATTTTGGGGAAAAAGGTGCGTCTTATACATGGGGAAATACGGTACTTTCTACTATTCACCCTGCTGCCAGAGGACCGCTGTGCAAACTCCGCCCCTCTGGTAAGCATAGTCAACTTGTGAATCCTGGGCAGAACTCCTAGTGCCCGTGACAGTAAGATCAGGCCATGACAGACCCAGGATCGGAACCAACAGCTAAAGAGATGCTGCAGTACCTGGTTACTCGGATTGAACAACAAGATGTTCGACAGCAACAGTTGTTTCAATGTTGTCAGGCTCTAGCCTCCCGAGGAATCCCTGAGCAAAATGTAGCAGCTACTGTTGACCCTCCAGTACCTCCTTCTTCTCCCCCAGTGCCAACCCAGGTGTCTACTGCTTCCACGCTACACCTGCCTACTCCTTCTAAGTATGATGGAGACCCCAAAACCTGTAGGGGGTTTCTTAACCAATGTTCCATTCATTTTGAACTCCAACCTCATAACTTTTCCACTCATCGTTCCAAAGTGGCCTATCTCATCTCTTTGTTTTCCGGACAGGCTCTCGCATGGGCCTCCCCTCTGTGGGAAAGAAATGACCCCTTATTGGAGGATAGTGCCATGTTTACTTCTACGTTTC